>NW_026867571.1:670748-933115 GCF_020745735.1 Hemiscyllium ocellatum
TGGGCGGAAGCGAAACAGGTTTGTTGGCGCTGTGAAGCAGCAGGGTTAGCCATTGATCAACAGTACCCACGCCAATAACCTTGCACAGTTTATTGCACAATATTTTGGAAAATAACAAAAATTCCACAAGAGCAGAACATTGGAAGAATTCGAAATTATTGAATATATTTGGAAATGTACAGCTTGACGAATGTTTGTGAGGGGCAGATGATGCTTCAACAGCCTTATGGAATTATTTGAGCAAGTGACAACACACTTTCATTCGGGGATAGCAGTTGATGTCGAAATGAATTTCAGCATGGAGCTTGGTAATTCAGAAAGAGGGCTACAGGAAAATGGCTACCCGGATTAAGTTTTGGCTCTCCCACTAAAGAAATAAAGTGTTTGTAGATAGTAGGGTAAAATATCGGAACAATATTGAGATTCCAAGGGCCTGTACTGTGCTTTAAAGTTCTGCACTATGTTATATGTATATCGTTAATTGAAAGTGATGCAGGCTTGATAGCTGAAGAGTATCTTTTCTTGTCTGTTTCTCAAAATACAAACACAAAGGTTATTTTTCCTACTTCAGTCATTTCTCTCACTCTCTGTCTTTCTCTCTCTCTCTCTCGGTTTCTGTCTCCCTGTCCCTTCATGAGCTAATATCAATCAGACTGGGGGAAACATATGTTTACTTTCTGCCGCCCGTGCTGATGGAGCTGTCAACATAATACGCACAAGATGCAGCCAATTTTTCTGACGTGTCATTATTACTGACGGTGTACCTCTTGACCTTATAAGCTTGCGAACTGACTTTGGCTCAGAGACGTGAGACAGTCAGTGGAGGATGTCGAAGGCACCACTCTTAGCACTCGGTGTACTGATGCTTGGACAGTCCATTGTGTCTGACGCATTTTTTCGATCCTCCAGAATTCGAAGGTCAGTATGTTTCCTCCCATTGCACCATTCGTAGGTATATGAGAAGGTCATTCATTCCCTTCATGCCGACATCACCGAATACTGTTTCAGCACTGAGTCATGTCCAAAATTAATTTCTTTCGTTGAAACTTCATTCACTTTCACCAAATAAGATCAATGCTTTCCTGTTTATCAGAATGATTTTCGCAATTTATTCATGCACAATCTTCTACTAGTGCCATTCCTGTCAGTCGTCTGCACATCCATCATTGCCTTCTCCTGACCTCATCCATTCCCTCTTCTGTGTGTGATACCTGGGCCATCCCCTTACTTTGATACTAGGCTTTTCAATATTACAACTCTTAGCCCTTCTAACAGAAATCTGAAGTTTGAATCCCAAAGATAGGAGACTTGTTCCGGCACAGAAGGCGACCACTTAGCTTTGATCTAATACCAGTTCAAATGGTGATAGTGCTTCGGAGCATGGAATAATTAGTTATTTGAAATTTATTCTTAAAGGAACCTACTACAAAAGAAGTAATTGTTTCAGCAACCGTAGATGACATCAGTAAGACTGCCGTTTGAATATGCTGGACAGTTCTGGTCGCCTTACTTGAGAAGGTATGCAGTCGTTAAGAGGCAAATCAGAGGAGGTTCAGTCAATTGAGATAAGTAGTGAATATTTTGCTAATGAAGAATATTGTGGCAGTTAAACCCTCTCATCTCCCAATAGTTAGAAGAATGGGTGGAGAGGAATTCAGAATCTGCAAAACAATAATTGTGATTGATAAAATTGACAGGGAACAGATGATTCTTCAGATCCGCTTATGAAGAAAGTTAAAACATTTAGAGCCTCTAATCTGCCAGTAGTTAGAAGAATGAGCAGAGATTAAATCGGAGTTTGAAAAATGCTAAGTACGATTGATAAAGTCGATGTAGAACGGATGGTTCTTCAGATCGCAATGTAGAAGGACGGGTACACGTTTTAGAATGAAGGGTATAGATTGAAAGCAGATGTGAGGAAAAATCACTTTTCTCAAGGTGTCCTCAATCTGTCCAACTTACTGACGCAGTATGCAGTTTATGTCGGGACATTAAGTAAAGATAAAGAGAACTAGGACAGTTTTTTTAATGACAACGAGTTGAAAGGAGGCCACTGGAATATGGAGTTGGGGTTGAGATAAGTTTAGCCATGATTGCATTAAATTAGTGCAGGCTTGAGGGTTTGACTACCTTCCTCCTTTTCGTCGTTCTTCTCCTCTCAAACAATATAGTCGATTTTAATTATCAGACACTGACATAATCCCTGAAACCTTCCCTCCAGCAACACCACTCTGTAGCGTCGACAATGCAGAAATGATTCAAACTGTTCCCTGCATGCTGTGTTTAATTGGACCGCCTCTGCCAAGTAGCACTCACAGATTTGATCATGTTTTTCTGTGTGTATATTCGAGCAATGTCCGTATTTTAAAAGCATTTGTTTTTGAGTTATTTGATGGCAGCCTACCATCTCCCTACCTTTTAGCACTACCAGACTTCCAAAAGTCTCGTGCAACTGTTTTCCACCAATTGCAACGGGTTAAAACAATGGCTTAGGAACAATGAATGGGGAAAGTTGTAACAGGGCATTTCGATGATTTCGACGCAATTGGGGAAAAGAAAAATATGATTTGTTGAAGCATCATGTTTTGAGGAAACTGTTTGAGGTAATTGACAACACGAGTTGTAGAGAAAGGACAAACCTTGGACGTGGTTCAATAAAATTTCAAGAAGGCTTTATGCAATGTCTTCCACTGCGCAAATAGAATGGACAACGTGCAAGGGCAGCATGGAGAGAAGAATGACGTGTTTGGTAGTTAGTAGACAGGAGCTAACTTGGGACGGATTCATCTTTACAATTCGTGAGACAGAACGTTACCGGTTGGAACCTAAAATGTTTACTGCATTTATAAATCGTTCAGCTGCAGAGATATGAGATATATTTTCAAATTTTCTGGACGGCAGAAAGATCGCCCGACAGAAAAATACCTCAATAATACAGCTCTTCACATGAGTTGAGAATTGAGTTTCACCTAAATAAGTTTAGGAAAGGCATTTTGGAAGAAGAATCAAGACAGGAGTGTAGTCGTGACTTCTGGGTCATGAAGAGGCTCAAAAGAATAGAGGTATCTTCGCGTCCTTGTCCATATGTTTATGGTACAATTAAAAACGACCGTTTCCATTATCATTCGGGATATTGACATTAAAAGCAGAAGAATATATTGGACCTGCACAGAACTGCAATTTGGGCACACCTGAATTTTTGTTAACATCACTGTGTTAATTCAGCAGTCTTTTATTCTCAAACTATGGCCTCCAGTTCCAGATACCGACGACGTGAGGAAACATCAGCTCGATCTTAACTTTGTATTTATTTTAGGCAGCTCACACAGACTCTCAGAGTCATACACTTGAGTGAATTTAGTTTCGTGAACGTAGAAATAAATGCAAGAGGAGGTATTCAATGATTAAGTGTTACAGGGCATTGTTGATACGACATCTGGAGTGCAGATCATTAAACACATTTAAATATGCAGATGACTCGAACCTTGGGAGAAATGAAAACTATGGGGAGGATATTGCAGAGATCCAAAAATGCACTGGCAAATTGTTAGAGTTGGCAGGGAAGAGGTTGACACATTTCAATACAGGGAAATGTGAGGTGATGCACTTTGTAGGATGAATACTGAATGGTAAAATAAAAGTGGGAGTGGGTGGTCGGAAGTTAAAGAGGGCCAGGCGCAAATGGACATGCTAGTATCTGCGCGCAGATAATAGACTCAGGCTGGACATAGGGTGCGAACGGCAAACAAAGAATAAATTACGTGTGACTGCCCTCATTGGAGAGATGACGGCTGAGAGGATATCAGGCGGATGGTTTCAGAATCATGACATAACGCTTAATGGAGTACATAGGGAGAAGGCTTTACCATTTATAAAAGGGACAAGAACGAGGGGGGCGTACAGTTAAAGTGGTGTGCAAATGAAACAGTACTGAAGTGAGGACATTTTGTATTCACCCTGCGACTACTAGGGGTCTGGAATGCGTGGCTTGGAAGAAAATGCAAGGCAGGTTAAATTAAAACCTTCAAGATGGAAGTTGGGTGTTTGTTGGGAAGGAAATAAAATGCAGATTTCTGAGAAAATAACCTAAACATTTACAGGTGACATAACAGAACTGTAAACAGCGGGTCAAATAGCATCGGGAGCGCCCTAAATAAAATGGGGGATTCTTTGACATTGGAATTCTAACTTCTCCCTCTGGCTTCCATCGACCAGAACAGACATATAAAAGTGTCCTTATTTCCTTACAGTGTATAACAACGACTGTGAAAAAGTTGGTGGAATGTGCTCGGTCAATGTGTGCACAGCACTTCAAGTGGAATCTGTCGTGAGGCTGTGCCCGTTTGAACAACACTGTTGTAAGAATCGGCAATCTCAGAAAAGCCATCGGGACCCTGACTTCATTTGGTGATTGCGTTGACTGCGAAGGCTGTGAGAGGTCGGACTCCGAAACAGCTTGTTCCTTGAGATTTTTAAATTAAAACCGGCTGAATTGTAAACCACACCTTGTTCATGTCCCATTTCTTGCCACATAGTCACGCCTGGTAAACGTCAGGACGTCTGGAAGTTGCAACATAAAGAGAGAAGGAAGTAGAGTTAACATTTCAAGTCTAGTTGAACTTTTATGTAGAGAGAAATGCAACTGTTCTTCCCGCAAATATGACAGAGAGGAGAAGAGTGAGCGAGAGAGAGAGAAAGGGGGAGAGAGAGAGGGAGAGACAGAGACATAGACAGACACAGAGAGGGAAAACACAGAGGGAGAGGCATTGTTCAACTCATGGGATGAAAATTAATCGCGATTGCAGAGGAATGAGGTTGGAATGAAATCAGTCATGATCGGGGATTTCATTTAAAGTGACAGAACATTGAGAGACCTGTATAGAATGAACATGGCGATGATGTACCCGTGAATAGGAAAGGCTGGGATCCGAGGGCACAGCGTGAAAGTAACAGTTCAACCCTCTTGAACTGATTTAAGGCAGAATGTCTTCATCGAGAGGATGGTGATTCTTCAAACGCACTGCCACCGAAGGCTGTGCAAGCCAGGTCATTGAGTGCATTTCAGTCAGGAATCGATCGGCTCTTGGTTGGTAAGACGATCATTGGTTATGTGGTGGGTGAGGGATAGGTGGACGGCAAAAGCCAGCTGTTGAGAAACCTATCAGCTTTGATCAAAGGTTGGAGCAGATTCAGGGGCAAAATGGTTAAAATTTGTATCTATGTTTCACAATCTTGTGATTTTGTGGAATGGAGCAGCAGGCTTGAATGTCCAAGTCGCCGATACTATCCCTGATGCCTGTACGTGCTGCTCGTCAATTCAGATGCAGCTCAACGTTGTCAAATGTCAATGCTAATAAAAGGGTGCGAGTTGAGGATGAACAGCAAGAGAGTACCACACTGTTCGAGAGCTCACGCTGAGAAACGATCTCACTGTCAGCAGCTTTACATCGTGAGAGCGCCGTTCTATCAAATGGTCAGTGTAACGTGGATGGAACGGAGAGTCAAGAGGAATGACAGGCCGCCATGAGCTGACATTGCACGAAATACAGTAATGTGTAATTTGTCAGTAATGAAAGAGCACCAATCACTCTCTCGGACGGGCTGCACTGACGTCTGCACTCAAGACTGGAAAGCCAGATCTGGTGTGGCACCGCACTGTGGCAGACTCAGTCCTGATGCAATCCTGCACAAATCCACAGTCAGTCGAACGTTGGAGCGATGTGCAGGTGATTTAGTCTGGAACAAACATTGCAGGGTCAGAAGCAGGAAATTGGGGATGGGCTGCTCTGCACCCCGCTCTGAGAAAAAAACTGGGACGTGAGCAAGCGGTTGAACCACAGGAGAAAAGGGCTCTCTACACCTTGCATAATGCTGCAGCTTTTGAATGCATGTGAATAACTCGGTGTGTGTGTGTGTGTGTGTGTGTGTGTGTGTGTGTGTGTGTGTGTGTGTGTGTGTGTGTGTGTGTGTGTGTGTGTGTGTGTGTGTTTATAATAAAATGCTGTCCAAACTTTTTATTAAAAGTCGATCAGAAATCCGTTTTAATGCAAGGAGATGTTAGGGACACATATCATCTGAGTGGATTCACTCGTCAACATGTAGGCAAGTCTGGCTGTCCAGCATGTATTGCCCGCCACTAGTTTCCATGAGAACAAGGTGGCAGCGAATGCTTTCTTGAACAGCTGCTGTCCATATGCTTGCGGTAGACTCACAGTGCTGTTTGCGAGGCCGTTCAGGAATGCAATCCAGTGACACAGAAGGAACGGTCTCGTTGGATTGGAGCATCGTCACTCAGCTATCCATCACATTATGGCCTTGTTTCAAACATAGACATAAGAACTGAATTGCAGAGGTGATGGGACAGTGACAGGTCTTAACATCGAGATCACTTTCAACTCCATGAGCAAAACTGGAATAAATGGGTATCAAGAGGAAAATGCTCGAGTGCTTGGGCTCTTACCCTGAAGATAGGCCAAATAACGATGTTGTTGTAGGGCAGTAATCTCAGTTCCAGAAAATCGCGACATGTTTTCCTCAGGATAGTGTCCATGTAGAAATTATCTTCGGGTAGTCTATCAGAATGACATTAGTGGGGATGTTGCTGATGACCGTGCAAATTCCATCAACATTTGCATCTATGTAGGTAAGGAAACAGTCATTCTTTTTTTAATTGCAAGATCTGTACGATGTCTAGGCTCGGTTGACAAGTGATAGCGCGAATGTGAGCACTGCCGATGCTGGAGATTAGAGTCGAGAGTGGTTTTTTAGAAAAGCACAACGGGCCAGACAGCATCTGACGAACAGGAAATTCGACGTTTCGAACAAAAGCCCTTCATCAGGAATGGTCTTTGCCCGAAACGTACATTTTCATGCCCTTTGGATGCCGCCTGGACTACTGTACTTTTCCAGCACCACATTCTCCACTGATAAGTTGCTAGTCACATCCACGTCATACCAATGCCAAGTTATGAACCCTACCAACAACAGACAATCCAATAATTGCCCCTTCCCATCAAATGGCGTTACAATCAATGAGTCACCACTATCAACATTCTGGGATCTACATTTGACAAGAAACTAAACTGGATTCACCAGGTAAGCACATTAGATATAGCAACAGGTAAGACAATTGGAAAGCTGTGGCGAATGCTGTGACCAACAACTCTCCATAATCGAAAATATACATGTCATGATTTTTATGGATTACCACCCACTTGTATGGGTTATTGCAGCTGCAACAACACTTAAGAAGATTTGCATCATGCAGGACAAAGCACACTGCATGAATGGTATTATATTCCCAACGTTCCAATCGCTCCAACGCCCACACTCAGAAGCAGCACAGTGTACTTTATTCAGGATGTCTTGGCGAAATTATGCAGGGTTCCATCAGATCGTATTATGAAAACTCAGACCACTTTGCCCACGAAGGAAAAGTCAGCAGATACATGGGAGAGCTTTACCTGCAAGTTCTCCTGCAAGCCACTCACATCCTGACTTCGAACATGAACAAAAATAAGTATACCATAGGAACAGGTCCGAAGCCCTCCAAATCGTTTCTGAACATTGCGTGCTAATTAAACTAAAACTCATGCCTTCTGTCCTTAAACAGTCCGTATCCCTCTATTCCCATAACCATCCAACTGCTTCTTCAATGTCGGCAACGTGATTGTTTCCATCACCTCATATGGCAGTGCATTCCAGGCTCCGACCAATCTCGCTGTGAATTTCTTCCACGCACATCTCCATTGCATAATACTGATACAAAGTCTCCCTTAAGCATCTCTCCACTTTCGGTGGCTCCATGCGTAATTTCAACATTTATCCTTGCGTGTGTCAACTGTTTCCCTTGGTGCACTCTTTCTTCTTATATATGCATGAAATGTCTTGGTTTTCTCTTCGGCCATGCTTGATAAAGACATTTAGTGGCCCCTTTTAGACTTCCTAATTCCACGTTTAGCATCGTTCATAATTTTGTCTATATTCCCAACGTGTATCATCAGTTTGTACCTGTATTTCCCGTATTCATTGGAACCATGGCTGATCTGATGATCCCAACTTCTACTTTCCTGCCTTCCCCACGTCACCCTTGCTTCCACGATGAATCAAATTCTTACCATTTCTGCTGGAAATATACTTACTGACCCAGCCTCTACAGCTCTCTGCTGCAATGAACTCCCTAGATTCACTATACTCGGAGTGAAGAACTTCCTTCCCATCTCCGAATTCAATGGGTGAATCTGGTAACGGATTCTCACACACGGGAAAACAAATCAGGTGGCAAAAGTAATTATTGCAGACGGCAAGAAACTTTGTGAAGTTATGTAAAACTGGACTGGTTGCAGTAGGATACGGTTGAGGTGAAAAGGGAGGTGAAGAAAATGCAAATAGAATCTAACGTGACATGTGTAAGATGATGCCTTTGAAAGAAAGCTGTGATGCAGAGGGCTAATCATATACAAAGTGGACTTGGCGCACGTCCAATGCTCCATGAAAGTGACAATACAATTTGGTGAGGTAGGAAAGAAAGCAGCTGGAGTGGTTGTCGTCATCGTTCGCAGAACTTAGAAGAAATATTTGCATGTCATGGTGTAATTATACGAAACTTATTTAAAAATTGGCCATATTTGAAGTAGTCTGTGTTGTTCCCATTGCCACACGTTAGACAGGATTTGGTGGATGTGGAAAGCGTGCAAAATCAGATTACCAAAATGTTGCATGCGTTTGTTGTTTTCAGAGTGCGTTTGCTATAAGGTGAGACTGAAAAAACTTGGATTGTTTAGCTCGTGTCAAATGCGAAGGGCTGACTGTATAGATTGATATAAAATTAGGAGAGTCAAGAACAACGTGGATAGTCGAAATCTCTTTTTTCAGTGTAGAGCAGTTACACACAAACGTGGACAAGATTAGGGTGAGATGGGGCAAGTTTAAATGAGATGGGGGAAGCAAGTGTTTTCGTTTTGCAACGAGGATGGAAAGTGCCTTGGTAATGAGTGAAAGCAGAATTGTGAGCAAAGTCTTTAAGTGGCACCTCAGTAGAATCATGTGGATGGGATGTACAGAGGGTGGGGGTATTGAGAGGGAGAACTAGACACAGAGATTGGTGACAGCTGAGAGAGAGTCCGAGGGGAGAAAAGAGAGAGGGAGAGAGTGAGAGGAGGATAGGGAAAGAGTATGGGAAGTTAGAGACAGTGGGTGGGACCTGTGAGAGACAGACAGAGGAGGAGACGGGTAGAGGGAGAGAGAGAAAGAAAGATAGGAGAGTGGGACGGGGGCAGAGAGAGGGCGTGGGAGGGCGTTAGATAGAGACATCGTGCAAGATATGGATCGAGAGAGGGTGCAGAGAGTGTGATGTGCATCGAGAGAGATATCGTTATGGATTAGAGGGAGAGATTGGGGGTGTAGTGAGAGAGCAAGGGAGTGTATCAAACATATAAAGTGGGGTGATATTGACCGAGACTGTGAGAGAGTAGACAGAGAGAAAGAAAGGTGAGACATTGAGGAAGGGGCGTGGAGAGAGAGGGAGTGGGGAGTGAGAGTCGTGCGGGAGCAGAGAGAGAGTGGGTGTGGTACACAAAGAGTGAGAAATGGGTACACAGAGAGAGCGCGGGAGGTGCTTGGGAGAGGGAGTGGGGATGCAAGCATGAGAGAGAGTCGGAGTATTTAGTGGGTGACAGTGGTAAAATGAAAGAGGGAGAGGAGGGGTGTAGAGAGAGATTGGAAGGCGGTTCGAGTGAGAGAGACAGAGAGAAAGGGATTTATGTAGATAAACAGAGTGGGAGAGAGTGGGAAAGGAGTATACAGAGAATGGCAGAGAGAGATAGTGGGAGGCGGGAGAGAGAGAATTACGGTACAGAGTCAGAGAATGGGAATGTGGTAGATAGAGGGAGAGAAAGCGGGATAGAAGAGTGAGAGTTGCGTAGAGGGAGACATCCAAGCGTACAGAGAGAGGGGGTGTGGCGTAGTTGGAGAGAGAGAGTGGGAGGATGTACAGAGATAGAGAATGGAAGGGGCGGAGATACAGACAGAGCGTGGGAGGGAGGTACAGGGAGAAAGAGATTGGGAGGGGCTGAATGGAGAAAGAATGAGGGAGAATACATTGGGAAGTTACAGCGGAAGGGAGAGAATGGGCGGGAGAAGACGGAGATATTGGGGTGGAGAAATAATGAGAGAGTTGTGAGTTGATAGAGTGGGGAGGTGTAGAGAGAGGGAGGGAGGGGCATGGGTTTGAGAGCAAGAGCAAGCGAGAGAAACAGTAGGTTACAGAGTGGTGAAAGGGTAGAAGGAGAGACAGAGACTTAGAGGGTTGTAAAGAGAGAGAGGCAAAGAGTGAGAGTGGGAGGGTTGAAGAGACAAAGAGACAGAGAGTGGGAGGGGAGTAGAGAGATAAAGAGACGAAGGTGGAATGGATAGAGAATGGCAGCGATTGGGAAAGCAATAGACAGTGAGCGAGAATGAAGTGTTATAGAGCCATAGAATGGCAAGGAGACACAGAGAGAAAGAAGCGGATGCAGAGAGGGAGAGAAAGAGAGGAAGTTAGAGGGAAAGTGAGAAAGAGTGGGGGCGTGGAGAGAATGTTTGGGCATGTTAGACAGAGAGAAAGATAGATTGGGAGAGAGAGAGAGGGAGTGTCTGAGGGAGAGTGTAGGAAGTGGTAGACGGTGGGAACACTGGGGGGATTAGAGAGCGAGAAAGAGAGGGAAGGGTGCAGAGAGAGGAAGAGAACGGGGTAAGAAAGTGAAAGACAGGAAATTAGAGTGAGTGTTGGCGAGTGGTTGAGAGAGAGTGGGTGAAGTGTAGAAATACAAATTATGGAAAGGGTGTAGAGCGAGAGTGGCGGTGTACAGAGAGAGAAGGGAAGGGTGCAGGGAGAGAGTGCAGGGAGTAGGGAGAGAGAGAGTGGGAGGAGAGTAGAGAGAGAGGTAGAGGGTGGGTGGAATTTCTTTCAAAGAATGAATGGAATGGTTTTTAAACAGAGATATTGGAGGAGAGGGATCTGGAGTGACTGAGTAGGAGCCGGTCTGGAGAAAGTGGGAGGGTTGAGAAGGGGAGAGTCTGAAAAAGTGTTATAGAGAGATGGCAGAGAGAGAGACCGCGTGAATGGGAGGGTTTAGAGAGAATTAGTCAGAGGTATGCAGAAAGATGGTGAGTGTGGCAGTGGGTACATGAATGGAGATCGGGACGATGATATATTGTGGATAGAGGTAGAGTGGAGGGGGTATAGGCAAAGAGGGAGAGGTGCAGAAGGAGATATCAAGAGGTGGGAATAGGGAGAGGGGGGAGTGGGAGGGTTTGAACAGAGAGAGTGAGAAGCGGGTAGAGAGATAAGAGTTATTAGGGCTTAGGGAGACGTTTGAAGTGGGGTAGAGAGAGAGTAGGAGGGGTATCTAAAGAGAGAATGAGAGATTGGGAGGGGTGCCGAGAGAGAAGGAGGGGAGTTATAGAGAAAGAGATAGGTAGGGGGTAGAGAGAAAAATAAAGGTACTGAGAAACAGTGTGCGAGGGGTATCGAGAGACAGAGGCGAGTAGAGAGTGAGCCAGAGAGAGGGAGGGGTAAAAATAGAGAGTGGGAGGGTTTGGAAGGAACGAAGGAGGGAAGTTAGAGAGAGAGGGTGTAGATGTTAGCTAGAGGGAGGGGCTTAAATAGAAAGCGTGAGGTGGCTAGATATAGAGGGAGTGCAGGATTTCAAACAGAAAGTGAGAGAGAGAGGGAGTGACGTCGAGTGACTGAGAAGGGTGTAGATGGACAGATTGGTGTGTATTGAGCGGGAATGAGAGTGGGAAACCCGGGAGAGTGGGAGGGAGAGAAACAGAGAGAGAGTGGCAGGGGTGTAGAGAGAGAATGAATGGGATTTGGATTAAGAGAGACAGTGGGGGCGAGGAGGGAGAATGAGTGGGAGACTGGGAGAGAGAGAGGAAGGTGGATGGAATGAGCGTGAGAGGGATTCGACCGAGAGAGTGAGAAGGGGTGGTGACAGATTGAGTGGAACGTGGTGGAGAGATCGTGGGAGGACCTAAAGTGAGAGAATGGGGTTGGAATGGGAGAATGAGTGGGAATGGTGGAGAGGGAGAAAGGGGAGACTGTGGAAGAGGTTTAGAGAAAGAGGGTGGGAGTAAGTTTGAGAGACAGAGAATGGGAGGGGTGATGAATGAGAGAGAAGGATGGGCCTACAGATAGAGGAGGGGTGAGAAAATGGGAAGGGGTGGAGAGGGATAGCGTATGAGTGAGTAACAAGAGCTTCAGAGTGGGAAGGGCGTTAACAGAGGGAGAGCAAGGTAGGGAAAGAGGTACAGAGACAGTATGGGTGTGGTGAAGAGAGCGAGAGGGGGAAAGAGAGTGAAAGAGAGGGAAAGAGTGGGAGCAGGATAGAGAGAGACAGCGAGAGGGTGGGGAGGTAGAGACAAAGAATGGTAAGGACGTAGACAGACAGAGACAGATTGGGAGGGGGCAGAGAGAGATGGAGTGGGAGGGGGTGGAGGGAAAGAGCGATACAGGGGAATAGAGAAGAGAATGGGAGTTGTTGGGAGAGACAGAGAGTGTGGGAGGGAGTACAGAGAGAGAGTGCAAGGGAGGAGACAGAGAGGGAGGGTGAGAGAGAAGCTATGAGAGTGGATAGAGAGAGGGAGACAGTGGGATGGGTGATAGAGAGATTGAGAGACAGAGTCGGTTGCAAAGAGAGACAGTGGGAACAGGAATAGAGAGAAAGAGTTTAGGAGGTGGTATAGAGAGAGTGGGAGGGGGGAACAGAGCGAAGGAATGATCGGAAGAGTGGAGGGACAGGGAGAGTGGAAATGGTTAGAGAGACTGACAGAGTGAGCTGGGGAGAGAGAGAGAGGCTGATAGAATGAGGGGGGCTCAGACAGTAAGGCAGAGTCAGATGAGGGTACAGGGAGAGAGAGAGAAAGAGGAAAATAGGAGGCTGGTAGAGCGAGAGAGTTGGGGGCGCATAAAGAGAGAGAGTGAAAGGGATTAGATAGATAGAGCGAGGGACTGGAGATTAAGAGGGAATTCGAGAGAGAGTGGGACGGCTGGAGGAAGAGAAATTGGGAATGTCGAAAGACAGAGAGAAATGGAAGAGGACAGAGAGAAATGGAAGAGGACAGAGAGACAGTGGGTGTGTTGAGAAAGTAAATGTCAGGGAGCAGTGTCGAGCGAAAGAGAGAGTGATTGGGGTGCTGAGAGGGAATGCAAGAGAGAGGGAAGAGGGTAGACAAAGAGACAGGGAGGGGAGTAATGGGAAATGGAGCAAGTGCGATCTGGCATAAAGAGAGAGGGAAAGGTAGAGAGAAGGAATGGAAACAAAATAGAGAGACAGAGAGAGAGCAAGAGGGGCTCAGAGAAAGGGAGAGAGGAGGAAGCAGTATAGAGAGAGATTTGGAAGGTCCAAATTGTGGGAACGAGGCAGAGAGAGAGAAACAGAGTGGGTGAAGCCTAGAGTGTGTGAGAGAGAAATAAAGATGACTGGACGGAGGTAGAGAGAGAAAGAGGGGGCGGGGATAGTTAGAGTGTGATGGAGGGCAAGGAGAGTGGGAAGGGGTACGGAGAGAAAGAATGCGCCTTTCATGAGAGAGAGTGCAAGGAGGAGACACGAAAATGGTAGGAGATAGAATCGGGAGGGTGAGGAATGAGATCGGGAAAGAGATGAGAAGGAGAATGGGATGTGGACACAGAGAGAGAAAATTGGATGGCTAAAGAGTGAGAGTGAGGGAGAGTGTCAGAGAGTAGAGGATGGGAATGGTTATAGAAGAAGAATGGCACAGAGTGGAGAGAGAGAAAGGGTGGGGACAGAGAGATAGTGGGTGAAACAGATAGACTGGGTTGGATAGAAAGTTAGTCAGTGGGAGATGCAGAGTAGAGGGGGAGAGAGTGAGGGAGAGAGTAAGGGTGTTGTGAGGGAGATTTTCAGGCGCGTTGACAGAGACAGAGAGACAGGAAGACAGGGAGAGGTGAAGAAAAACTGAGAGAGGGAGTGGGAGGGCGAATATGGAGAAAGGGCAACAAAGAGTTGGAGGAAGGTAGGGAGATAGAGAGAGCGGGAGGAGGAGAGTATCACAGAGTGAGTGAAGTTTAGAGGAATCGAGAGAGAAGTAATGAGGAGTGGACGGTGATGAGAGACAGGGAGAAGGTAGACAGATATTGACAGAAGGAGAGGAAAGTGGGTGAAAATACAGAGGGAGATAGTGCGCGGGTAGCGAGATAGTATGTGACAGAGGAGACAGACAGAGAGAGTGGACGGGGTAATGAAAGTGGGAGGGTGGTGGAGAGACAGAGAACGAGTTTGAGTTTGTAGAGAGAGAATGTGGGTTGATGGGGTTAGAAAATGGGAAGTGAGAGAGAGAGAGAGTGGGAGAAAGGTAGAGAGAAAGACAGAGAGGCAGCGGCATAGAGAGAAATTGGGAGACAGGTAGTAGGGGAAAGAGAGAGAAAGAGCAGCGTGGGACCGGGTAGATAGAGAGACAGAGCGGGAGGACAGTGGACGGTGTGTAGAGAGGCAGCGAGTAATATTGGCTTAAGAGGAGAGATTGGGGTGTGTCAAAAGAGAGAGAGCGGAAATGGGGTCAGCGAGAGATAGAGTTGGGGGGAGATGAGAGTGCGAGAGATGTGGAAGAGAGATAGGTAAGGGAGAGTTAGAAAGGGAGGGATGTGGGGAGAGCAAGGGGAGGAGGGAGAAACAATGGGAAGGGTCAGAACAAAGATACTGGCATGGATTAAGACAGAGGATGAGACAGATTGGGGGAAAGTAGAGGCAGTCAGGGGGAAGAGAAAGAAAGAGAATGGGACCGGGTGGACTGAAAGAGAATGGGTGGAAGTATATGTATGGAGAGAGAGAGAGAGTCGGAGGAGATTCGTTGAAAGAGTGAGGTGCATAGAGAGATATGGTGTAGAGAGTGAAAATGGGAGGCGATTCGAGAGAGACAGAGAGACAGTCAGACATTGGGAGCGTTGTAGATTGACGGGGAGAGAGTGCTGGAAGTTATAGAGAGAGAATGGAGAGACACTGTGGAGCGGATCGAGAGAGAGTGGCTCAGGTGTATGTAGAGAGTGGGAGGGAGAGAGAGAGTGTGGGAAGTGTGCAGAGAGAGTGGGGGTTGCGAGAGACTGGGAGGTGGGTAGAGAGAGGGAGACTGGGTGGGAGTCGGGTAGAGGGAGACAGAGAGAGTCATGTTGGAGTGAGAGAATGAGAGAGTGGTTGATGATGGAGGCAGAGAAAGAAGAGGAGGCGTGGAGAAAGATAGAGAGTCGGCAGGGCAAGAGAGATCGTGAGATTTTGGGAGAGTGTTACATAGGAGGGGAGAAGAGTTTGGAGTCTAGAGAGAGTGGGGAGTGGACAGAGATAAAGGGTTACAGAGGAAGACAGAGAGTATGAGGCGGTAAAGTGAGTGTGAGTGGGGGTAGTGAGAAATCAAGAGATAAAAGGAAAAGAGTTTGAGACGAGAAAGAAGGAGCTGGTGGAGAGAGACTGAGGATGGGAGGTGAAAAAGAGAGTTGAGTGGGGCTGGAGAAAAAGAGGAGGAGCAGGGAGACAGAGAGTGGGCGTGGTGAGCCAGAAAGAGTGAGGATGTCGAGGGAAATTGGGTGGGAGGTAGGCCGACAAAGAGTTGGGTGGGCGGACAGTGAGTGGGGATAAGAGAGGGGGACTGGGGCGGTGTTTGGAGAGAAAATGGGACTAGTGCAGAAAGAGTGAGAGAGAGTGAGAGGCGAAAGAGTGTTGGGGAGACAGAGAGAGAAAGAAAGAGAGAGCGGTGGAAAAAGACTGAATGTGGGATGGGAGATAGAGAGTGGAGCGTGGCGAGAGAGAAAGAGTGGGAGCTGGGAGACAGAGTATGGGAAGGTTGACCGAGAGAGAGAGAGAGAGAGCAGAATGGAGTTGAGAGCGGGGTGTAGTGAGAGAATGAGAGTGAGGCGGTGGGAGAGACAGAGGGAGACAGTCGGAGGCGTGTATAGAAAGCTGGGAGAGCGTGAGCGGCTCGTGTCGAGAGAGGGGAGACTGTGAGAGTGGACTATCTAGACAGAAGGGGAGAGAGGGAGCTGGGAGATAGAGAGTGGAGGGATATAGATAGACAGATAGGGAGGAGAGTGGGAGTTGTTCATTTACCCTTGCACCGAACTCTACGGGCAATTTAGTAGGGTCAATTCACCTAACCTGCACGTTTTTGGACTGTGGGGGAAAAACAGGAACCCCCAAAGGCAAACCACGCATACGCAAGAGGCATGTGCAAACGCCACATCGTCATTCGCCCGAGATGGGAATTGAACCCCGGTTTCTAATACTGTAAGGCATCAGTGCTGACCATGGTGCCACCCAGGTCTTCGGCCACTTGTGAGAGAGTCGTCATTGTTCACAAATCAATCAGGCAGGCTCGATCAACCTTTTGATCGGACACAAAAGGCATTGCCATGTTGATGGCAGGCTGGTCCCTCAATGTCCTTCAAGTGCAGGGTCGACGGAGCTTCCTCCAAATAAGAGTGATGCCCGCTGTGTTTGTTACTCATCTCGATGTTTCCGTTTTCCCTGACAATGACATTCTATTAATTCCATTCGAACCCAGTTTCGGGTGTGTGTGGTCGGTCTGCAACTATCAGGTTGATTGCTAACTGTTGTTTTGTTAACTGCGGCCTGTCTGGTTGATTCAGCATGTGTCCTTTTTCAAGGCACGACTTAGTCACCCAGCATGCTTTAGCACTTGTCCATTTTCATCAAAGCCATCATTAACTTTATAATTTTGATTAGCCGGTCCAGCCACAGGTATTCCTCTTGATCCTGAATGCGAAGCGTGATGAGTCCCAACATGAAAGTTGTTGAATACAGGACCAAGCATTTTCCAGCAAGCATAAATGTACTTGAGGAACTAAATTGATGTAGGTAGACATGAGAACATTACACCTAACTAAGATCAATCAAATACACCAACAGACGGATGGAAAAATGAAACAAAGATTGTAAAACTACAAAAGCAAAGATAAAGAACGAGAAATACAAAATAGCTCATATCGAAACAAACGTCATAAAACGACAGGGAAAACGCGTGGGAGGAAACTTTTTGGAATGAAAACTTGAAAGTTCAACGAACATATTGAAACTGCAGAATATTTTATTCAGTGGAGAAACGAAAAATACAAGAATCAACTAAACATTACAAAATCTCAAGGAAAAGCAGAACGAAAAATTGAACCAACATTACAGATTATTTTACACACTTTGGAAACAATGATTCACTTGAAATCATCACGTAGTTACGATGTTTCAATCAGCTAGGGACGACGGTTGGTAGAGCGAGGTATACAGACCTATATACTGGTCTGTCTGCTGTTAGTGGGTATAGTTGCTGATGAAGATGACCATCCTGATGAGGTATATCGTGATTGTGCTTCACATAGTCATGTTCTTCCAGGAGAAAGACAACAATTCTTTCGTTGCTATTCCTGTTTAATATGTGAATAGATTTGAACTAGTGTAGAACATGTGCCCAAACACTCCCACGTTTTCTTTGCTTCCAAAATCAAAGGATAAAAGTTACTTGGCGAAAGGAACCGATATGAAATGTGGTGTCGGGTTTCGAGGCCTGGTTCTCTCCAACCTCGTATTCTCGTTTTCAGTGTAAGGGTGATTGGGGCAAAGTGGTCACGGAAGATCAAAATGGGATTATCATGATGAACAACGATTTGAGACAAATGACAATGAAGCAGGCCTACCGAATCGACTAAGGTGGCGTTATCAGCTTGGCCGATTATTTGAATACGAGTGATGATGAAAACGGTCCCAAAAGATTAATGACGTAAATGAAAATGGAAATGAGTGGGTAACCAAAAAATTGTAACGTAGCTAATCCCATTGGCGTGCACAGAAGAAAGGTTTGGAAGACTTGTGAGATGCATAGGATCGTGGCTGGGCTGA
This sequence comes from Hemiscyllium ocellatum, assembly GCF_020745735.1. Lineage (NCBI taxonomy): Eukaryota > Metazoa > Chordata > Chondrichthyes > Orectolobiformes > Hemiscylliidae > Hemiscyllium > Hemiscyllium ocellatum. The sequence continues at coordinate 688,646 of NW_026867571.1, forward strand.
AACAGTTGCACCTCAACTATGTGTTGTTTTTAAGAGCTGTTCCATCATCCGGATTAGTGAATGAATGCACTCGTCAAATGGACATGCTGCAGAGACTCATTTGTGTGTTCTGAATCATCAATCTCAAGTGGCGTGGCCATCTCGAGTCCTCTCGTTTCACATATTTGAGACCTACTCTCTCGTGGTGACACCCGGAATTACCATTTGACACCCTGAATTAGTGCCTAGTCTGAATTAGCCTGTTCTTTTAGTATGACGCATCCATAGCGCATGTTCGTCATTTGTGGTCATTGTATGTTAGCAATGTTTGATTTCACTTCTGTCACGGGTTTATAGGGAGTCCTGTCAAGTTTAGACCATGGCGAATGTTTATCATGCCCATTTTATTAGATATGACTGAGTTGTTGTAACGTGTTCGACAGTCTTGCACTGAATCACGAAAACTGTTCAGAGAGGGGTAGGGATATGGAGGGAGGGTGGCATTGGACGTTGAAGCTGCATTCAGTACGAGTGATTGAATGATATGGGTGAGGCATGATTGTGAGCATATGACATGGGTATTTTTGGTTTTGTCGTCGGTTCGAGGACAGTGTTACCCGCCATACATATATTAAGGTAGAGAGAGTGGCCGGGTGGTCAGCTTTATTTGTGGGTCATGGAACCATGTAGACTGAATGGTTTGCCTTATACACTGCAGAGAGTGGACCGAATTTTAGGATAAAGAACACACTAGGGTTATAGATTATTAGCATTTCTTGTTATTCTAAAGAGTCATTCAAACGGGCAAACATTGCTAGTGAACTACGTTTGCTTACTTTCCTTCTTGTCAGTAACGTGACAGCTGCATTCAGCTGATGGGCCATGACATTATCGGTGCAATGCTGCACCGCAGTTGTTTTTTTGTAGATTAGGGCAGTGAATGCAGTTTATATGAGGTCGAGGCCCAATAGATAGTCGATTCTATTCAGGGGTCCGCATGTCATCAGTGTATGGGAGGTGTGCCCTGGAGATCAGTGGATGTTGAAGAGTGCCATTCTGAGGACAAGCGAACGTATTTCTTCCATCTTGTATGTTTCTTCCACACTGTCTTCCTAATAATTCCCGTTAGGTTCGGCTTTCCTCTTTCCATGACCCCATTGAATTGCGTTTGGTGTACAATGTGGAATTTCTGCTTGCCTTGCGTAACTTAGCCAGTGAAATGGGTTCCCTGATCTAACTTGATACTGCGGGGTCGACCCCAACCTATCCTTTTAGGGGATGTATTTTTGCTTTAACTGTATTTACCCTCAGAAGAAAAGCATCAACATCTCTTGTGGAAGTACGTATGGTGACAAGGATGTAGGTATATACATTGTCACAAGGTTGCAGGGAACCTATATAGTCAAATGGTACTATTGTCTAGGGCCTTTCCACTTTGTCAATTCTCCCTTTCGCTTGTACTTATACGGATTGCTTTGGGCAGAATCCCGACAGTGTAATGCAGCACTATGTATATTTGTTCAGCAACACAGTCGTTTTAATCGTTCTGTACTCACTTCTCTGCCCTGGTGCCCGTGCCCAGCATGGTATCGATGCACGATTTGGTTCCTGTCTTGTGTTGAGACGAAATAGATTCCTGATTTTAGAAATAACCTGTCCCGTTGTTGTCAAGAATCCTTCCATCTAACTTTGACCTCCAGCAGCTTGTGATCTGAATCGTTTTGCTACGTCGAAAACTCCACACCCTTCTCAATTTTCAAACCTCTGCCACTAAAATTGGGCAAATGGATGGCTGCAGTCTACTGAAGTCCGTTCAGTGAAAATGCCACAGCTTAAGTAACCCAATGTTGTGCAACGCAAACAGACCTTCTGTTTACTCTAATACCTGTAGGAGCAGCTGAAAACAATTAACATGCTGAGAAAAGTGTTTGGTACGTTCGAGGCAATTCCTTACTTCGTGGAAACAACAAAGGTTTCTGCTTCCGCTGGCCAAATATTGCTAATGTAGTGCTACGTAATGTAAGTGGTTATGTGCATGACATTATTGGAATTGTTTTTAAAAAATCCACATTTTTTCCTTTTGTTGTTTCTGAGAAATTGTAAGGCATAACTAATTTTAGGTGACATGGCAGATCAATTTATTATTCTGGGCAAAAACAATAAAATGTCTCAATTTCGAGAAATGTCTTTGTCTATTTTCAGGATGGGAATGCGAATGAGCGAATGCTGCATCAATGGAAATGTAATGTCGGCCACAGTACATTGTGCTTGACAAATGCATATGAAATGCAAGCTAGACAGTGCCTCCCATACTTCAGAGATATGAAGAGACCAGAAAGTCAAAATTGCGTGTAAACTAGACCTTACTTTTTCTTTCATGTTTTGCACAAGTATGTGTGCGTGTGAACCTTTACCGCAAGTCAAACACAAAGTCGCCTTATTGTTTGACACTGATATGATGTTGTTGTCACTTTGAAAAAGGTTATTTTGCCATTTTGTGATGAAGACAGTTTGTCATGTTAGAGGCGTCAAAATTCTTCCGTTGTCAATAGCAGGGGAGTGCCCAATTCTCCCAGTTCAGGTTTTCTTCGACTTTGGTTTGCTTGTCACACTGAGAAGCTGATGGCTTTGTTGTAGCAGACTCTGTTGCAGTGGAGACATATGGTTCCTCGCTTATCTTTCTCTCTGAAATGTCTTCTGCCTGTAAGAACCTGCGTTTGAATTTACATTTTGACAAGGGAAGTGCCGATAGAATGTTAGAGGGTCGGGGATGAATATGCCAGCTCAGCTAAGTTTCCAAAAGCTAAGGTATTTTAAATTCTGCTTACTTTCGCGTTTCAACTGTACTTTCTACATAATTTCTTTTTGGCTTAAAGCCGTGTGGTACTAATAGCTGCATAATGCCTAAAATATCCACTTCATATACACTTTAAAATAACAAGAGGTTAGGATCTCGGTTTCCTCCTCAAAATGTTTGACGATGTCTGTACTGGTCCAAAACAGATTGCAGGTTCTTGTCGTGATTAATTCGAAAATTCTAATTTGGGATTTGGTTTGATGCACATAACGGCAGCGAGTGGTGGTTTTTAATGTCGTTAGTTCCGGGTTTCACAATATAATGAAGTAAACATCACTTCATATAGATCTGTTAGGGATCTGTTGAATGAAACCTCAGCATTGCATAACTTTGAGCGTAGTGATATAAGAGTCTTTCTCATTTCATTTGAAAAGGTGGTTGAACAAATGAGTGGGCAGCTTGACATGTGTTTTATTCATCCAAACAACGAAGTTTGTTAGAGGTAAGGTATTTGTATCACTGTCAAAGGCGGTATCTGATGAGTATGAGGACTTAAACAAAGATATCGGAACAGCATGTGCCAGAGGCCGACAGTCAACATTTCAGGAATCAAAGCTGGCGCCCTGGTCAAATCTACATTGAGATTGAAAGGATCAAACAAAGTAATTTTGATGAGTGAATTGTGGCTTAAACATTAGGTCAACCATATGACGCTATTAGAGAGATGATCATTTTCACGGATTTCAAAAAGTGATTTCCAGAAGTAATAAATAGCAAATGGAAGAGCAGAGAGTTAAAACAGCAATATTAGCAGCTGGAATGGCTGATCAAGATGAGTTAGTTCATATATCAAAGTTTGGCTTCCAACAATAACTTCACTTCTTGTGGGATAGACATTTGGCACACCAAAAATCTTCACGTCGAAAGAGGAAAGAAGGTTTTGATGCAAAAATAACGTTAGCTGACCACAGGTAAACAGGAAAGCCACGAAGGGTAGTGAGCAGTTAAAAGGCTCTGGTGCTTTCACTACAGTAAATTAGGTCCCATAAATTCACAAAAACTTCTGAGAAGACAGATTTCGAAAACATTATAGTTGGTGAATTTTGATAAACAAAGGACAAAGAACAAAGAAAATCTACAGCCCAGGAACAGGCTCTTCGGCCCACCAAGCCAGAGCTGATCCAAATGTTCTGTCTGAAGCTGTCGGTCAACTCCTAAGCATCTGTATCCCTCCACACCCCAACTACTCATGCATTAATCCAAATGCATCTGAAATGAACCTACCGTGGCTCCCTCTGCCATCTCTGCTGGCAATGCGTTCCAAACGCCCACCACACGGCGTTTGATTTACTTTGACCTCTTACCTCGAACCCGTGACCTCTTGTTATTGAAGCATTCACCCTGCGAAAAAGCTTGTCTCTCCCCACTCTGTCCATAAAGTGGAAAAGGAAAGGAAAGTTGAAGTTGAAATGCTGAAAAGGAGTGGACAAATGGTGGGCAGTTGGTTAACGAGAAAGTGCCATAATTCTGCAAATTTATTCAATGTGGTTATTGTTTCGAGCGATGTGGTTGCCGGCGCGGTATTCTTGCAAGATTATACCGAGAGGACAATAAGACCTTTCAGTATTTCTCTAGTTAACTGAACATTCATCAACAGCAATATTCTGCAACTGAAAAAGAGACATTAAGCTCGGTATTGGTTTGAGAGTAGTTCGATATTTATATTGCTAGAAATGTGTCTTAAACCTGTCAAACGTACTGCTCATGACCCATTAATGTTTTGGTGAAATTTAAGAACAAAAATTGCAGACTGTTAAAATTGATCCTCTTATTGCATCTATTCAATTTGAAAAGTACACATGTGGGAGAACGAGAAAGAATAATTGCCGATGCATTGTCAAGAATTTGATGAAGAAAAGAACTGTTCAGTGACAGAAGTAAACAGCAGAAATAAATGCTGTCGAATAGTCAAAGTAAGGCGTAGGTATTGTAGTGTACCAGCATATTAAAATGAAGGGATTTAAAATGAAGCGATCTTTGCGTATGGATGTTTCTTCACTAAAGGGGGCTGGTGTGAAGAAGCTGTCACTTTAAAAGGTCATTTTGTCCTTTCTGTTTTTCAAGAGATGATGTAATTTTACTGATGACAGGGGTGTGGTCAAGTCTCCCAAGTCAGTTTTTTATTAATATACTTTGCTTTGACAGAGAGAAGCTGCAGCATTGGCGAAAAATTCCAACCTTCAGTAGTTGCTTCATGGCTGACTTTTCCATCTTAAATCACTACTACTTGTAATAGTCTGTGTTTGATTGTACCGTTTGTCAAGGGGTGTGTTACTAGAATTAAAACAGCTCTTTGGGTTATTTGCTCTGCTATGCCAGTCAAGTTTCCAATAGTTATGTTAACCTAAGTTTTGTTTTCAATACAGTCCATTTCGTAAGAAAATATTTTTGTGGTGAGCCTATGAGGCCGGAAGAAGAGGCAAAAACTTGAGAAACCATCTCGTTCACATGTGGCTGCCATCAAAATATAAAACAGCCTGCCATTAGCGTGACTGGACAAGCTTGGGCATCGTGATAATACACATGACACAATTTCTGAGTTGTACGTCCATGTTGCTGTATGTAGGTTTACGAAACGTTTAAAGTCACATGAAGTTATTTAGCCGGGCTCAGTGTTTATGCCATTTTGTAATAATCTTGGAGAAGTATTTAAAAACATCTTTCAACTCACCTCTGAATTTAGCCTGTGTGACTGCGTAAATACACATATTCGTGCAGGAACTTAAGAGTTGTAGCAAGTACCCGCTTTCCTGCAGAATAAATTTGGGGTCATTGGCATTGAAACCTATCGAGTAGCTGTCACCAGAAATTTGCACAAGTAGAAAATGTACAATGTACGTTAGCCACAAAAAAACGAAACTGCCGGAGATGGCAAAGAGTAAAACGATTGACTTTCTCCTGCTCTCCATTTCTGTGTCACGTATATTAATTTCATTGTTGTGGGATCGGAGTCTCCTGCGTGCTCTACTAGCAACTATAATGTGTCGGACTGTCAGTGCATTAAACAGCAAAATAAGGAGGAACGGGAGACATGGAGTCTGAATGCGGTCAAAAGTGTCAAACAATCTCCATGCAATCGAAGTATAAAAGTTCTGTTTTATGTTGCAGAACCAGCCTTTGCTATCAAGAATATATAAGGGCTCATATATGAAGTAAAGTGGAATGTTAATCAAACAGCATAGCACACACACAATTCCTATAACGGCAGGTGCTACTTTTTCTGTGCAGTACTTCTTTTTCTGCTCCTGGGAACAAATGGTCAGAAACTGATCAAAGGTGAAAGCGACAGTCAACCAGACAGAACAGTTTCGGGAAGAGTAGATGAGAAGAATTATCAGACGACATCCTATTGTGGTGTTGAGTAAACTTGCTGGAAAATAAATTGCCAGAAGCCGACTTAAAATCACTGCAACAATAATAACAACGAAATCTGTTGCTGCCATGGCCACTAGGAATTGGATGATACATCCTGAGAGACCACATCTTCCTCGGGACAGTATCACTATGGTCACCAGGTTGGCTGTAAGAAATAGAGAGTGAAAGAACGCGAGTGAGTGTGACAGGGAGAGAACGGGAGAGCCAAGACATACAGAGACAGAGACTTATATACAGACTGAAGAAATGAAAAAAAAAGAAAAGTGTCAGTTTGGCGATGAGATGGCAAGGGACTTGCAACAGTTATGTTGGATTCGACTTTGAAAATTAGTATTTTCCTAATAACAAGAATGTCTGCCACAAATCATAATTGATCCCACGTTATAAAATATTTGAGAATCTTTACATTTCGATCTATTATATATGAACATAAGGGATTGAAATGCATTTCAAAACTAAATTGATGGAGTAACAATGTTAAAATGGCAACAAAAGCATTTTGAGACATATATGAATATTATAAACAATGACAATAACCTTACTAACAAGAAACAATCCTCTTCAGCTGATACATTCACGATCTTTTCCACAAGCCAAAATGGTTGGCATTCATTTCTCATTGTATACAGTTCAATATCATCCACAGTTCATCATGTACTGAGACAAACTACTTTGCATACTGATAGGAGTTTCACGTGCCACCCAACTACCAGCAATTTGACATCTCAAAAAAGATAACAGTGAACGTGCTTCAAAATCTCACTTCGTAAATCCCTACATATGGTGCAGTCCAGTAGGTGTGAAATGCAATGCCTACTGCATGTAAACACTTCAAACAACAACCTTGGCTGAATATCAGGAAAACAACGTTGATCACTTCATCAATCATTATTCACTCCCTCCAGCTGTAGTAGAAAATAAAGGTTGTCTTTATCATCTACAAGACGCACTGCAAAAACTCACAAATATCCGTGAATCAGAACCCTCTTAACCAATGATTAGTGCCTGAAGGAAGGGCAAGTACACCAGATTATTGTGAATCTCAGCATCTGCAAGGTCACTTTCAATCTTCTCATCACTCTGTCATGGAAACATTTTTGTCTCTTCTTTAGTGCAGCCGTCTCACTAGCCTGAAACCACTTCCCGAACTACTTTTCAGTGTACTTGCATAAAATGTACGAAAGTTGCTCAAAACGACAACATAGCGTACACGTTCCGAAAGGAATCTACGGTTGAGTAATATGTGCTAAGCCAGCCAAATGTGCACATATTCCAGGAAAATATAGTTAATGAAAGTTTTGAAATAAAAATTGTCCATAAAGGACTCACTTAAATTATATTCAGCAGATGTGAGTGCTAATATGTCTGAAATAAACAGCTGAGTTAATCAGGTTGGGTATGTAAAAGAAACCCCTCGAAACGAGAATGAAAGCCATTGGTTGTCATTGTTCTCTGTCTCGGTCAATCAGCTAATTGTAATACGTTATAAAAATAAAGCAAGTATAGTTGTATTCCGATGTACTACTGATTAAATAAGACGTTCATGGATCGCCATAGAATATAATAAATACACAGCGATTCTCTGAACACGTGTTTAAACATCAGTATACCAAGTATTTTCATTCTTATAATTTACCTTGAACTCCGAAAGCTGCAAGGGCAGAGTAATAAAGGACAAATATCGGTGATTTTGCAGGAGCATGCATTTTCACTAAGAATAATGAATTGTTACCCCCGGGCTTCTCAAATAAGGATTTCGATCCGCCTATTTATACTTGATGCAAACCACGAGAGACACAATTATTTCGGATCACTCTTTTTTAAACTGGTCTAGCCCTTATACATATAAAAAACGAATGCAGCCATTTTCATGCTAATGACAACGAATGCAAGAGACCGTGTTTAAAAAGAAAATAAATATGTCAGTATGTGAGATAAGTTAAGTTCATTGATTAAGCATGGAACAGAAGGAAATCATGTGCTGTTAATGGATTTTAACCTTTCAAACTGTTTTAACCACAGCTAATAATAGCACAAGTCCAATTTCAGATGGAAACCTAGGTTGATAAGTAATATGTACAATTCTGATATTGGTTGCTGCGGTGGTTTTGAAAGAAATGCAAACGAGACTACAGGGCACACTAAAACGGGTGGGTAGACAGATAAAAGTCATTTCTGATGAACGACTCTGGTCGAAAAGGTCGATTTTCCTGCTCCTCAGATGCTGTCTAAAACTTCTGTGCTTTTTCCAGCAGCACACTCTCATCTCAGATCTCCAGCATCCACAGACATCACTGCCTTCCATGCAGAAGTCATTGTCCATATTGGCAAGAATGACACCGGTAGGGAGACCTGCATTGACAATTCAGAGAGTTACTTCAAAGAAAAAGGAACTCTCCGGGAGTAATCTTAGGATTATTTCCACTACTTCGTGCTCCTCAGGCGAGGAAAATAGACGCCGCATATTGAACACGTGGTGAATAAACCGGTGTGTGTGTTACAGGCGGCGAGCTTAAGGTAAATGGCTGATGGGGATTTCTTCCACAGAACATTGGTCCGAGACTCATAGAGTCATGGAGACTTCCAGCATGGTAACAGACCCTTTGGTCCAACTCGTCCATGCCAACCAGATATCCTAAATTAATCTAGCCTCATATTCCTGCACTTGGGACGTATCACTAAAAAATCTCTTCCTATTCATATACACAACCAGGTGTTTTTTTTTAAAATAAAGATTGTACATGCCACTTCCTCTGGCAGCTCTTACCATACATGTAGAAGCCTTTTCGTGAAACAGTTTGCCCGTTAGATCAGTTTTAAATCTCTCCTCGCTCACAGCAAACATGTGTCTTCTCATTCTGGACTCAAATAAACCATTGAAAGGACATGCATTTTTATCCTATACATGCCCTTCATAACTTTATAAATCTCTGTAAGATCACCCCCCAGCCTCCGACGCTCCAATGAAAACAGCTTCCGACTACTCAGCCTCTTCCTGAAGCTCAACATGTCCAGGCCTGGCAGCATCCTGGTAAATCTTTTCGGAACCCTTCCAATTTTCACAACGTCCTTCCTTATGAGAGAGATCGGAATTTTACACAATATTCCCAAAGTGACCTAACCAATGTCCTAAAAAGGCTCAACATGACCTCCCAACGCCAATAGTCAATGATTTGATAAATAAAGGAAAGCATACTAAACGCTTTCTTCAACACCCTATCTACTGGAGAACCCATTCTCAAGGAAAGAAGAAATTGCACTCCAAGGTCTCTATGTTCAGCCACGCTCCAGGACATTACTGTTAAGTGCATAGGTGGTGCACCCATTTGCTATTCCAAAACAAAGCATCTCACGTTTATAAAAATTCAACTGCAATTCCAGATGAAGGACTGGTTGCACCTAAAGTAGATGGGCAAGAAAATCCTGGCGGGGACAACTGACAGTGGCACTCGGGGGTGTTTACATCCGTGTGGCGGGGAGGGATGGCCGGAAGCAGAGCAGCAGGTCAGTAATTATACAGACTGCATTAATGGTGAAGGAGCATATCACAGCTGTGTTGAGGGAGGACACTATCAAATAATTGTGTAGGTAGTCGATGTGATCAAAGTTTCAGTGGTGGATGATTGCGGCAATAGTGTCCATGATTCTTTAAGTGTTTTGACTTCTTATGGAGAAGGAGAAGAGTGGACTTCGGGATGAACGTGTTAAATTCCGTGCAGGGCTAACTGCAATCGAATTCGGCAAGAATCAGAGGTTGTGTATTGAGAACAGCTGTTTGAGAGTAAATGCACAATTGACTATTGGGAATCTTCTACTGCCTAATTGTTCAGTGCTCTGGACAGTCATGTCCCTGTGAAAACGAAGGACAAGAATGACAGAAATCGGGATACATGGATGACAAGTTATCAGATTAGTCACAAGATTGAAGCAGACCTAACGTCTGCACGAATAAAATTAGTCGAAAACTTTGAAGAATATAATGAAACTAGGAACGATGTCAAATGGGAAGCTAGGATTTAAAGCGGCCACTGAAATATCCTTGCCCAACAGGGTTAACGAGATTTCCAAGGCATTTCACACATATATATTGTATTTGAGGAAGACAGTATCTCGGGAAAGACAAAGCCCACTCAAGAAAAAAGGGAAAGTGGTTATGTGCAGAACGACAAGACATGGATGGTATCATTAGTCAGCATTTTGCGTCAACCTTCTCCATAAAGAAGGGCGTGAGGAATATTACGGTCCGAACAAATGTGCAAAACTCTCAGGCAGGTCAATGTAATGAGGAATATATTGAGTACCGCAGATAATAGAAAGTCAGAATAGATCAAATGGGGAGGGGATAAAAGAACACCGGTTCAAATAGAATAATTGAAGCAGGAGAGTAAAGTCTCTGGCAGAACCCTTCATTAGGCTAGCGTAGGGGCAAATGGTTTGAGAAAAATAGAGAAAGTGGAGTGGGGCTGGAGAAAGTTACATGTAATTGTGGTAGGTGAATGCAGGTAAAAAATGATAGAAACTGGTCAGTGGAAAGGTTGGAGGAGAAAGGTGGGAATGAAGATGTGTAGATTAGGCCTGGTCAAGGAAGCGGGGTGGAGAGAGAGGTCCGGGTCTGTAATGAGGTGGGTTGTGCTGAGATTTGGACGCTGATGAATTCTATGTTGAATTCATAATGTGTAAGCTCCCATGGTGGAAGATGAGATATAGTTCACCTGGTTTCCACGTGGACTTGTTTTAATGATAGTGGAGTTCAAGGATGGACATGTCACTGATGCAGTAGGAATTATCTTTGAAATGGCTGGCAAGAGGGAGGTGGGGTTGATTGGAGCATTCGGACCAAGGAGTTCGAACAGTTCATCATCTTCAATCACAATTTTCACCTTTACTTCAATTTCTTTGCAAACATCTCTGACACCTCCCTCCAATTCCTGGACCTCTCCGTCTCCATTTCGGGCAACTGAATTAGCCCTGACTTCTATGTTAAACTTATTGGCATCCACAGTTTCCTCAAATACAATTCCCCCCACCTTTCCCAGAAAAGAGGCGATCCAATACTACCATCTCTACCTCAACCGTTTCTGCTTTCAGGATGACGGTTCTAGTCCACGTCATCCCAGTTGTTCTCCAAATTCACGGACCGAAATTACACTTGCCCTGTGATCAATGGTGCCCTTGAAAGCATCTCTTCCATCTTTCACACCCCTGTTTCAAAACCCAACATACACCCCAAATATAATAAAGTAAGTGTCCGATGGGTCCTTGCATTCCAATCTATTAACTCCAAACACAATCGTACATCCAGTGCCATTTTCGCCACCTGCAGTATAACCCCACTACTGAAACGAAATTTGCTTTCCCTCCCCATCTCTTTTCCATAGGGATATTTCCCTCTATGATTTCCTCATTATGTCCACGCGCCCCATCTAGCTCCAATCCACAACTGGCACCTTTCCCTGCGTTCGCAAGAGTGGCAACACCTGCGACCACAACTCCCGTCTTATCTCTATACAAGGTGCCATATCATCATTCCCGAGTCTGTCGAAGAATCACTTACACACACAACCTTATTTACTGCATCCTTTATAAAATATTGTGGTCCGATCTACATGGAAAAGGCCAAGTTCAATTTCGGAGATCAGTTCAGGCAACATCTATAGTCCACAATCTCCAATCAACCCCACCTCCTGCTTGACAAACATTTCAATCCCCCCCTCAGAATCACCATGAAATGCCCATCTTCTCCACCGTCAAAGTAAGGCAACATACAAACGGAACGAAAAACACCTCATCTTCGGCTTCGGGAGCACACAACTTTATTACTCAACATACATTTCACCAACTTCTAAATCTCCCCAACTCCCATCTCCCTTCCCGTCTGTTTGCTCAACACTTCCTCCTTCGTGCGTCCACCTACCAATTAACGTTCCCTCATCCCCAATACACACTTTTTAATTTGTCAGCCCCTTTCCCCTTCCTCACTCCCGCCGAAGGTTTCTGCCTGAAATGTCGCCTCCCCTGCTCATCTAATGCTGCTTGATTTGCTAATCTTTCCACACTCCACACTCTAACCAATTCAACATAACGATGAAGTGATGATTGTATTTTGAAATGCATTACGATAGACAAATCCGCCATGTCCAGGTGGGTTCCCTCCCATGATGGTGTTGGGGGCAATGCAATAAATTGCCGAGGCCTTATTTCTCATATTTGGCCTCATGTGAGTTTCGAGACAGCTGAAGAATGAGAAATGTTTTCTTTGTTTAAGAAGAGAAACAGAGATAATCTGGATAATTATTCTGAAGTTTGTGAGGCTAATGTCAGCGCTGGAAAAGCTGTTGCAGAAGAGACTGTATGGCCGAACATATTCACATTCGGAAGTAAATCGTCTTCTTTGTGATAGGGAGCATGGACTTTTAACGAAAATTTCATCTCTCCCCAAGTTGATTTTATTTTCATGTGGAGGAGACAAGACGGTTTGAATAGGGAAGGGCTGTGGATGTTTTCCACAAGGACTTTGCTAAGCCAATGGTCAATACTCCTGCAGTTTCCCTTGGTTTGCTTTGAACCTGAAATGTTATTCCCCTGTTGTTGATTCTTCTCTTTATTTGAAACCAATGAAGCATTTATGAATATAGGTCCAGACATCGAAGTTCTGGATTAGATAATTGAATGAGATGATGAAAAGAGGCGTTTCTGTGTATACAGCACAGCATTCGGAGAGACACCCGTGCACATATATGTGTGAACTGATTTCTCTCAGACATGCTATTCACAATTTTTGCTGTTGCACGGAAAGAATGAAAGATAGCTTCAAGCAAAAATTTTAGTGACACAGCAAATGTTTGGTTGATGATTACAGTACCTCATACATATTTTTCACTCTTACTGATTTGAGTCCTGAGTCCTCCTTCTATTAAATGGAGCCATTGTATTTTTTCTATACCCTGATCTTAATTTGAATTTTTGGTGCAAGGGGGATACAGAAAAACAACTGGTTACTGTGATTTGCTGGATACTTAATTCGGGAGCCAGGATATACGGAAGAGTTATATGACGTCTATTGTATCATTCTACGCAGTTCATCATTGTGGTTTCTTTTATTTCTGAACAAGAACTGGGATTGTTGGATAGGACAGAGAATTGATTGCAGTACATGGTATGTTATCAAGTGCGTTCAGAGGATCTTGGTTTTAGGCAGGTTGAAGGCAAGTTTTCTTCTTACCAAACACCAAGCTGTACCAGCCCTGGAGTTTCAAATTCGAACAAACAAGAGTAAAAGTCACTCTGAAATTAAGATGTATGGATATGCTCTGGGTGGTTCTATTTAATTGTGTACGTGGAAAAGTGCTTTGCTCTTTATCTTATTGATATTTGACAGACATTGAGTATTTTATTGTTGCTGTTTTAGAATATAAGAAGTTGGTAGCACGATTACCCAAACTCCTGGATGCATAAACAGATTTTAAAAGTAATCCGAAGTCTCAAAGGAACAGATGTCGCATAAGTGTATTTGAATTCCAGAAGCCAATGTTTAAATAATTATCCATGTCAGCCGGGAGAGGGATTTCTGGAAGTGTAATGTTGCTGTGTCCATCAATACCTTTTTGGAGGGGACTCAGCGCGGGAGAAGGATTCCTTTACTCCCCTTTCAATTCTATTTCGATTCGTTCCCTACCCTCCACTAAGTTTTTCACGTAGGCTTTGCCTCTACCGGGCTGTGCTTGATACGAGGTCCCTGGACACATGGCTGGAAAACAGTAATATGTTGAGATTTTAAACAATGTAACCAGTGACTGAATCCGAGATGGTTGGCCACAGCGAGTATAGCGTTGGAAAAAAAAATGAAGAGCGGGAGATGATGGAACAAACAATTTTTTTCACAAATGGTTCAAGTTGCCTGGGAAAAGAAATATGGATTCTGAATAAAATAATTACTTCAAAAGGGAGATACTACGTTTCAGGAGAAAGTAAGATAAAATATTACGAGTTAAAGATACATAGAATTCATGGAGTAGAACACTAACTAAATTCAACTTGCACTTTCGTCCTATAAAATCATTGCCGATCTAAAAGTAACTTCATTCCCACAGCTACATCCAGCTCAAAATCCGTTGACTCCTTTGCTTGTACATCAGTGGGATAGTGGAATGAAGTTTGCTTCTTTCCCAATAACTAGCTCTGGCTCATTCGCCAAAATTAGGCTTTGATGTTGTAAAACTGCATACTCAGTGAAAAGCATAACTATGAGTGAAAACTGTTGTGATTTGCCCGGATGACCCGGCAATTCCAAAATATAAGAAATTCAGGAATGCAAAATGGTGACAACTCCACTTTCGTACCTGCCTAGAAACCCTTGGACTCTCTGACTGAAGGTGCAAACTCTATTTCCTAACAACAAAACAACTTTTGGAGCAATAGAACTTTGCTGTGTTTGTGTTATATTCATTTTATGTGCCGGATCATTTTCATAACGTAAACTGTTATTGCAATTTTGCGTGGCTGTTATATTTACTTCTACAAAATGATCCCTGTCCCAGTTACTGCCGAACAATTGAATTTTATATTTTACTTCTCATATGAAATCACGTATGGGAGTAACGTGGAAGTTGTAAAATGTTGCCACATGTGACGTCATGCTGATGAATGCCTTTTGCCCGAAATGTCGATTTTCCTGCTCCTCGGATGCTGCCTGAGCTGCTATGCTCTTCCAGCACCACACTAATCTGGACTGTGATTTCCTGCATCTGCAGTCCTCACTTTTGCTTTGATGTCAAGGTACCCAGGCACAAAGGGTTTAGATACAAAGCAATAAGAGGAACAAGAGTTATAAAGTTAATTCTTACTTCATAGAATATGAGACATTTCAAGGAATTTCGAATAGCTTATCCTCAATTTTCTCGTAGTTTAGACTGGGACACAAAAGATTGAGTTAACAGTTCAAGAGTCTTTGATGATTCGTTCTCTTGTCTCGTTCTGCTTTCTTTCCTGATGCCACTGCCACACACAGCATTGCTGATGTTGAAATTGCAGCCTCTCCGACGACCCTGGGTTCCTCTGGGCATGTACCTGAGCAGGATTCACTCATACGTCTCGCCGAGATACCGCCATAAATTGTCTAGTCACCAGCCAACATCCCACTGAGAGATCAGGCTGACAGGCACTGAGAGATCAGATCGGAACACACCACGTGTCAGCGAGAGACCAGGCTGAAAGACACCAGGAGACCAAGCAAGGATCCCTCGCGAGGAGCAATGAAGCAAGCCTGAAAGCACCGGGAAACCCAAATGCTATGCAAAATCAGGAAAAAGGTCGGGAAAATGAGAAGCACACAACGGGATTGGAGGAGCTTCAATGGAACGTCCGTCTCCATTGCTATTACACGAGATTATCACATTTTTCATATCAAATGAGACTCCTGTTTGCCATATTGTGAGCAGCGAAGGGATGATGGGAGATAATAGCTGAATATTTTGGGTCTCATCAAAGTACCTTGAGGATTTTCTGGTTTGATAACCTTAGACTGAGTTGTTTGAACTCCAGTAACTACAGTCATCTGAACTACATTGTTCATTCCGACTTCCTAATCCAGTCGCCCATTTCAAAACCCTCTGAGAACAAAATTGGAAAAGTGGACATCTGCCATCTGTTCCATTCCATGAAGGGCAAATGCACAGATTAACTAACATAGAATGCAACGCAAGACAAATGATTCGTTGTTTTGCCTTGAGATCTGCAGGCATTTTCTTTCTTCACAACTTAATAATTTAAGGTAAACTTTTAAGTGAATGCGAAGTAATACCTCGCTTCCTGTCATGAAAACTAGAAAAATTTATCCGGTGACCAAATGTTACAAACGGAAAATGTTAAATATGGACATTCGTGCATGGCATTAAAGGATTAGTTTGACAAAAAAACTATTTTTCCTCGTTTTATTGGCTGTGTCAAATTCGACCGCATAACTGATATCAGGTGATAAAGTTGATGGATGCAATACGGTCATTTTCTCCCATAATTCAGAGATATGAAGCCCCCAGGGAGTCAAGACAGAGTCTTAACTGGAACTACTTTTTTTTCTCTCATGTTTAGTATAAGAGACAAACTTGCTGTGCATGTTTACATTCATGCGAAGTTTCGAATCAAAAAAGTGTTAATGTTTTTAACAGAGACTATGGATATCTCACCATCTGGATTTTCCACGTGCATCATTCAAATCCATTTCAAACTCAAATCTTCTTCAAGTAAGCTTTTGCTGCTTGTAGACGAGGGGAAAACCAGAGCCATAATTTCTCTCACAAGTGGCTGCCATGAATTTATGAAGCAGTGTTGTGCATCGAGCAGAGTTACTAGGAAGTCCTGTTCGGACATTGCTGAGGCCAATTTTAGTACACTGCAGATCGTCATCATCGCTCTGCTATAAGGAAAACGTTGTTCAACTGGCAAGTATACAGAAAGAAACAATCAACTTGGTCATGCCAGACCTGGGGTGTATGAGATATAACGAGTGACAGCATCATCTATAAAGCTTTTATCCTGTAACTTCGGAGGCCGAGGGCTGAATTTTTAGAGAACACAAAGTCAGTACCGTCATAGATAAAGTGAAGTGTTGTGGATCAAAGCAAAACGCTCAAAATATATTAAGAGGACAGTCTCGAATACCAGAACTTCTTATTTATTTTAAAAGTTAGGTGTTTGCCGTTTTGTAACAGATCCAATCGATTAGTCAAATGACTGGGTTTGGCACAAAACACTTTTAAAATACACTTTAACTAAAATGCGAAGAAAGTAAAATTAAAAGATAAAAAAAAAAACTGCTGATTTACTGTAGCTCTATCGATATCCTCAACACAATAATAGATGAACGGCCACTAATTAACTGTTGCAATATAGTAAGATCACATAAACACACGCTTGAAAAAGGCAGATGCGGCTAAGTCAATTGTCCCACATGCCACTTTAGAAACTGAAAGAAAATGGCAGATGTAACTTCTAATAGGGAGAGGAAGAAGTCACCGAAATCCGGTTAAAGATCACAGCGACTGCCAACAACTTGAAAAAATATATTGTCCCTGTGAGAGCTTGACCCATCCACTCAGACTGATGCTATTGAACCAACATTATAAAAACAACAAGGCCTCACAAGGTGTTTACATTATTGACCTTGAAGCAGCATCTTCCGTCATTTAAAAAAACAGGACGGAATACAACACCGAAAGCCATAGCATCAGCACAATATGCGTGATCTTTTACCAGGTTTTTGGTGAGATTGGAGAGATTGACAATTCCTAAAATCCCAACACAGTGGAAGAAGGCCATTCGGCCAATTTTGCTCATACTGCCCCTCAAAGATATTCGCATTCTGATCAACATCCTTCCGCTGTCCTTTTATCCCAACAATTATTATAAGATCATAAGACAAACAGACATTGAAGCAGAAAATTTACCATTCAACCGATCAAGCCTGCTCTGCCATTTGATGATAGATCGGAGGTTTTTGAATCCCAACTTCATGCTTTCTCCCAATAATCGTTCATCCCCTTGGCAATAAAGAACATTTAAAATAAACTCAGTGATATGTCCTGCATGGCCTTGTGTGGAAATGAATTCCATAGACTCGACTCTCTCTGGCTAAAGAAGTTTCGCTCTAACTCTGATATAAATCGTCTTCACTGTATTCTTACTCTGTGCCCTCGGCTTCTCATCTGTCCTGGAAATGGAAGTATCTTCCAAAAGTCCAGTCTGTCCAGGCCACTCAATATTCTGTCAGTTTCAATCAAATGCGTCCTCTTCCTTTGAAGCTCCATGGGCATCATTCCAGAGCTGTCAACCGATCGCCTCATGTTAAGCTTGCCATTCCTGGGATTATTCTGGTGAAGCTTCTGTGGACACGCTTCAGTATGTCTACATTCCTCCTGAGGTACGGGGACCGAAACTGACCGCAAGACTCGAAATGTGGACTGACTGGAGTCTGACGAATTCTCAGAAGCACATCCTTTTTTAACATTCTCCCTCTAGTGGTCTTTACGTTCCTAACTACCGATTTAACCTCCATGTTCACTTTTAGAGAAACGTCGACAAGGACTCACATTTCACGGTTAAATTGCAACTGACGAAGAACATTTCACAGAGATTTTGGTTCGAATGTGGAAGGAGATGCCAGAAGAAGTAGGAGAAGCGATCTCAATTATAGTTGTATTAAGAAATTGAATATGTACTTGAATAGGAAATGTTTATAGTGACATGGACAACCACAGGCTGATGGGATTAATTCCGTTCAACACAGCTGCATGGCACGGGCCCGTTGAAGCAAAAGGGTGTGTTTTACATTCTGTATACTCTGTGTCTATGAACGAATTCACATTAACTCTCCAGGAGTATGCGAGTCATCTGCTGACTGATACAGCTTGCTTTAAAATCATACCTCCAGAATGACTTGAATGTGAGCTATAAAGTCCATGCATAATGGATAATTAGTACATTAAACAAACTCGACTGAACTTCCTGTTGCGACAACCAATTATCTGTTTTGAAATAAAAAATGGACACAATGACATGTATCTTCTAACATAAAACAGTAACATTAAAATTTGATTGACTAACAAGGCAGAGATCCATTTAACGTGGAAAAAAATACATAGCCCGCTGGAAAATATATATGCATGCCTCTTTTTAAATCACTTTCTTACTATCTCATTTAAAAAAGCCCATTCGCGGATCTACCCAGAATGAATCTGCCAATTACTGTATAAAACTAAGCAATATAATATGAATATAAATTTGCCACAAATTGCAAACTGCCTGTAGTTAGACATGATCAGGAACTGAAGACACTTAATTGGCCGAGATTTAAAACAGGATAATAGCCATTCTTGTAACTTGGCTCATGCAGTCAGACAAAGGACGACTGCAATTTACATGCACACTGAAGAAATCTAATCTGCCCTTTTTTTTAAGATTAGATTACTTACAGTGTGGAAACAGGCCCTTCGGCCCAACAAGTCCACACCGACCCGCCGAAGCGTAACCCACCCATACCCCCACACTTACCCCTTACCTAACACTAGGGGCAATTTAGGGCAATTTAGCATGGCCAATTCACCTGACCCGCACATCTTTGGACAGTGGGAGGAAACCGGAGCACCCGGAGGAAACCCACGCAGACACGGGGAGAATGTGCAAACTCCACACAGTCAGTCGCCTGAGGCAGGAATTGAACCCAGGTCCCTGGCGCTGTGAGGCAGCAGTGCTAACCACCGTGCCACCGCGCCACCCCTGTTGTTGTGCTGAAAATGAATAATTTGAATGGGGGGCGGAATATTTTTTGGAGAAGCAGAATGAAGACGTATATCAAATATGTCATAACATTATTCTATTATTGAATTATTCAAGGATCTTACAGGATTTCCTGTCATTTTCTTCTCGTTTTGACTGCAAGTCTCAAATGCGCAGAGTGTTTCATCCGAATCATCATCTAAAAACCTCATTCACCTAATGTCTTCTAACTGCTCAAATTTTGATCAGCAGACTCGAGAAGACTTCATCAGTGTGAACATGTTGTGCAGGGAGAACAACCAATAAAACTGAGTGAAAATTGTCAGGTTAAACTTTTTCTTTGTCTGGCTTGACAAAAAGGTGCGCTCAATTTGTTGTTAGATTTGACTGAAGTTTGCAAGATCGACCTGCTCAATACTAAATCCTGCTACTTGGTATCGTCACTAGTTGTGGAGAAAAGGAGAGAAAGTCTTCAGAATTGTGGTGTTTTTAGCAGTTACTTCTTGCTTTATTGAACGACGTCTGAGTAATTTATATCAATTTAATATTCTATTTCTGTTTTTTACATATTTTAAATCAAACGAGTTGCAATAACAAAATGAAATAATTAATCTTGACGCCGATTAAGATTACTAAAATGTTGGCATTTATGTGTTTGTATTCCAGTTCATGTAGGAGAGTGGTCAAGCTCATAGTTAAGACTCATTACATAAATCTGGACAACGGGTGACAGATTTCTGTCAGCTGTCAACATTGATGATGATGAATAAAGAAAATGCATGAACAGATTTGACTGTCAACAAGAAATGGCTGGTATTAAAATAGATTCAACATAGTTTCCACAAGAATACAAACTTTGAAACAAACTCAATCTATAATGTCAATCAGGACACATTAGTTTTAAGGTTGTTTTATCTGAAGGTCCTGACCTAGAACGAAGGCAGAAAATATTTCTCAGGCCAGAGTGCAATTTCAAAGGCATCAAATAATGAGCACGAGTTTGAAAAAGAGATAGAAAACAGAATATAAAATCAAAATAGCGAGACATCAGTACAGACGGTCAGACATTTTAAAAGTGTAAATGAAAATGCTAAAACGAATTAATTCAAATACATCAGAGTGACACTGTGGCTAAGTGGTTAGCACTGATGCCTCACTGCACCAGAAACATACGTTTGATTCCAGCCTCGGGTGACTGGCTGTTAGGAGTTTGAACAATCTTGCTGCGCCTGTACAGGTGTCTGCTAGGTGCTCTGGTTTTCAACCACAGTCCAAAGATGTACAGGTGAAGTGGTTTGACCAGGGTAAATTCCCCACAGCTTGCAGGGATGCGCCGGCTAGCAGCGTTAACCATGGTAAATGCAGGGACGGGCTGGGGAGTGTATGAATAGGGTTTTCAGAGGATCTGTGTAGACTCAATGGGCCGAATGCTCTGCTTCCATGCTGTCAGGAGTCGATGAAATGTGTCTCCAGACCAGTGAATATGAAGAAAGAAGTAACAATGTCGAATTACAGGAGAATTTAAGCAATTATATTTCCCTGGCATCAATTATTTAATCTGATCTTCTTTAATGCACACGAACGTGGGCGGCACGGTGGCACAGTGGTTAGCACTGCTGCCTCACAGCGCCTGAGAGCCGGGTTCAATTCCCGACTCAGGCGACTGACTGTGTGGAGTTTGCACGTTCGCCCCGTGTCAGCGTGGGTTTCCTCTGGGTACTCCGGTTTCCTCCCACAGTCCAAAGATGTGCGGGTCAGGTGAATTGGCCATGCTAAATTGCCCGTAGTGTTAGGTAAGGGGTAAATGTAGGGGTATGGGTGGGTTTCGCTTCGGCGGGTCGGTGTGGACTTGTTGGGCCGAAGGGCCTGTTTCCACACTGTAAATCTAAATCTAATCTAAAAAATTATGGTAATTTATTAAACTTCGATATGGCTCAGTAAATTCTTTTGAAATACTTAATCTCACAACGTCATCAACTCTGGAACAGAAGTGATTCCATTTCAAAGTAATGGACTTCTCCATTGAGGCCTTTTCAAATGCCTCACCTACAATTCACTTGTAATAAAGCTGCACAAGGAACTGAGGCATGAAACGAAGTGGACTGACAAAAAGTAAGCTTCAAAGAGGTGGTTGAAAGCATTTTTTTTGGAAGACGAATAAGGGTACCTTGGTTAGTATCAATCACACGACAAGAATGATGTCAAGCCATTTATAATTTGCGAGATTCGGGAAAAATCAAACAGAAGAAAATACAGTGATAAGATGCAAAAAAAATCAAAAAGTTCTGAAATAACTGCTGAAGCTGCAAATCAGAAACAGCAACAGAAATTGCTGGAAAGACCCTGCAGGTCTGGCAGCATCTGTGGAGACAAATCAGGATTCCCACTTTGGCTCCAGTGGCCCTCCAAGGTACTGATGAATGCTAAGAAAATCATTTTTATGCAGAAGGCAGAGAAATGGAACGGGGTTTGGAGTAAACAGTTGGTGAAGAGATCGAGACAAGAGTGAAAGAAAACCTGTTGGACAGACAAAGAAATGGATAACAATCACCTTCAGAAAATATGCAGTTTCTCATAAGAAGAACACGTGCCTAAAAATGGGTTCTGCATAATTATAGACTGCATGATACCTTGGCCTGGTGTGTGGTGCCGGAGGAAAACGTGGAAGTTCGTTCAGACCCAAAAATTGTTGAGCTCGACATTGAACACAAGAGTCTGCAGACATACCAAGGAGGACGTGAGGCGCTGTTCATCCAACTTGGTCTGAACTTCGCTCAAACAAAACAGCAAGCATGCAACAGAAATGTTGACCAAGGAACGTTTTGCAGGACCAGACAATGGGAAACTTAGGGATTTTGCTCTGCGGACAAAATGTTTGTGTTCAACGAAACAGGCACTCAGTCTAAACTTCGTTTCTGCAAGATAGTGCACACTACATTGAGTAGCAAATACAGAAGACTATACTTGTATACTGAGTGAAGTGCAGATAAAGGTATGCTTCATCTGGAAGTTTTCTTCAAGCTTATAGTTACTGAGGAGGGAGGAAATAATCGGGCTAGCATTACACCTCCTGTGGTTGCAGGGAAAGGTGTCACAATATGGTGGAGGGTGATGTCAGAAGTGAATGAGAAGTAGACCCGTGTATGCCAGAGGGATTGTTTCTTGCAGAAGTTTGATAAGAGAGAAGGATGTATATGTCTGGTAGTTGAATACTGCTGGAGATGGCAGAAATGGTGGCTAAAAATCCTGAAATAAAATGCAAATCATACTGAACACATCTGTTTCTATTGGTCGAGAGAGTGTCAGACACACTTTTTGTTGATCTTTGGTTGGGCCAGGATTCTGCCAATTATCCTTTAAAAAAAGACGGTGGGCTCAGCCCAGTACATGAGGACGGTTTTCATTCTTTAACCGAAATAATATATTATGTGATATCCAGAGGATGTATTGAATACTGGTACAATTGCAATATTTAAGAGACATTTGTCTGGGTATATGAATAGGAAGAGTGTGGAGGGATATGAGCCAGGAGCTGGCAGATGGGACTAGATTGGGTTGGGACATCTAGTTGGCAAGGACAGGTTAGACCTAAGGTTTTTTTCCATGCTGTACATGTCTGTGACTTTAACGGCGAGTAGAAGCTTGCTTCGTGCACTTCACCTGCACGTCTGCAACCTTAGTGCAGGTGTATAGAATGCAACAAAGGCGCGTATTCCGGACGAGGCCAGACCCCCTCGAAACACTTCCAGAAAATAACCCTGTCCTTAACCTTCCTAGTTTTGTTAAGCAGATGTTAAGCAAATTTTGCAAGAGTCCTGCAGCTGACCCTTCCACTCAGTTTTACAGAAAACAGAACTCATTTGCAAGTTTTCACAACGGAACACAGAAAAGAGAATAGATCATAGAATATTTTAGCTATTCGAACAGGCTATCCAAAGTAATGATGCATTTCCAACTACTTGCAACGATCTCCATAAACATCTAATGACATAAAAAGGAAAAATCAAAAACACATCTTGCAGGAGAGATGTCAAAGGCAGGGAGGATCAGCATGGACCAGTTTCTTTGCGTTCAACAGCTGCACAACTGAGTGCTTGTCAAAACGACTTGAAACCACAGAAAAGCTGATCGAGAAGAACTGGTCACTCCTCTTTCTTTGGACATGTGTTTTCTGTTGAACTTGAAAGATTTTTAAGTAGATTATCTCCAGACAATTTGGAACCAGGGTCTTTACGAACTACTGAAAAATAAACCAGGATAACATAACCTTGTTAAAGGAGTCTAGATTAGAATGGTGCTGGAAAAAGCACAGCAGAACAGGCAGCATCCGAGGAGCAGGACAATCGGCGTTTCTGGCAAAGGCCTTTCATCAGGAATGAAGCCCTTCATTCCTGATGGAGGGCCTTTGCCCGAAATGTCAAATTTCCTGCTCTTAGGATGCTGCCTGACCTACTGTGCTTTTCCAGCACCACTCTAGTCTAGTCTGTGACCTCCAGCATCTGCAATCCTCAGTTATGACTTATTAAGGAGCACCTTGTTACACACGTCAATACCATAAGCACATTGTGAGATATTTGCAAGATCTTAGA
The DNA here is from genome assembly GCF_020745735.1 of Hemiscyllium ocellatum. NCBI lineage: Eukaryota > Metazoa > Chordata > Chondrichthyes > Orectolobiformes > Hemiscylliidae > Hemiscyllium > Hemiscyllium ocellatum. The sequence continues at coordinate 712,715 of NW_026867571.1, forward strand.
AGAATTATAGAAATGCAAACGCTTGAAAACATTCATGTTATAAAATGCAAACTTTGATGCTTCTGTCCATTAGAATCTCAAACAAATTGTCATTCTTTGGCGTATTGACCTCGTGTGAGATGCTTCATTGATTATGTTCAAGTGACATGCAAAACAGAATTTTAAATTCGGAAATATTTGGAACATTTCTTGCAAGTAATGCCCTGGAAGCGTCTTCTTATTTCGAAAATAAGTCAATATTATTTAGATAATCCTTCTTTCCATTTGAACTCAATGCATTTTTTCCCGCTATTGGTACTTCTACACTTTACGTGAAATCCATGAGGCATTCATCAGTATGAATCCAGAAGTAGAAATCCAAGATTAGACAATTGAATGAGATAAATTAACTAAATACCTACCTGTAAATAGTGCAGCATTGATAGGGATGCCCAAGCAAATACATCAACTGATTACTCTCACACATATTTTTCTCAATATTTGCAGTCATGCGAAAAGAATAAAAGTTGCTATCTGTATTTGGAGCTAATAAAGATGAAGTTTAATCGCAAAATGTACTGTGATAACAAATGCTTCTTTGACATTTCCTGCATGTCGTCCTTACCACTCACTCCTTCCGATTTTATTCCTGAGTCCTCCCTCTCTCCAACGAGCCATTGCAATTACTCGGTAACCTGATCTTAATTTGTAATAGCATATTGACGTTAGATGAATACGGAAATAAGACTGGATATTGTGACTATCTAGACAGGTAGTTTTTTTTCTCCCGCTATTGGTACTTCTACACTTTACGTGAAATCAATGAAGTCCAAGATTAGACAATTGAATGAGATAAATAAACTAAATACCTACCTGTAAATAGCGGATTAGACATGAGTGTTGATTTGACGTCCTTCTATACTGTAGCATTCTATGCAGTTTTTCATTGTGCTTTTGTTTACTCTGAACAAACGATTGGATTTTTTTGGTGGAACAGTGTGGAGATAATTTGGCATTGTAACTAATCAAGTTCTGTATCTGGATTAGGAGAATTTGCTTTTCACCAGATTGCAGGACAGTTTTTTTTTCGTGTGATACACTGATTTGTGTCAACCCTGAAGGTTCTAATGGGAAGAAAGAGGAGAAAAACTTAATTTGTGTCGATAGGCTCTGGGATGTTTTGATTTTATCGTTGCAAAGAGTTTTGCTCTATACTTTGTGTTCAGCATACATCGAATATATTCTTGTTGTTGCTGTTTGAGAGTGTGAGGAGATCGAAACATGAATAAACAGACTCGCAGATAACCATCTCCAAATTTTCGAAGTCATCGAAACTTTCACAAGATTGGATGATGATAAATTATATTCGAATGTAAGCAGTCGTACATTTTCATTAATTGAAAACAGCCGGCAAATGGTGTCCTTGTGTTGGGAGGTTGCAGTGTCCAACATTGCCTTTTGAGAAAGGTGTGCATAGCGGGATGTGGAGTGCTTTCCTTCTCCCTCCAGTTCAATTGTGATTTGATGTCTAACCACCCCAACTCTTTTTTTATTTTACCTCGGCATTCCCAATGGTGGGCTCTGCTTTACAATGATTCCCTGGTCACCCTATGAAGCTGACTTCAGGGTATTAGATTCCTCTCAGTTCAGAGGAGTGACTACCACCTGACTTCCTGCATCAAGTATCCTATGGGACAAAAAAAAGAATAAAGGCCAGAAGATGAGGGTACAAATAACTTGAGAAATGGTAAAAAGTCTACGTGAAAAGACGGGAACATTGAACCCATTAATAAATTGAAAAGAGGAGGCTACGTGTTAGGATAAAGTTGGATAAAATGCTTCCCAAACAATGGAGTTGGGAAGTTGAAAGCTGCTCAACCCCAGATTGCATTGTCTTTCGGTAAAGTCATTGCTGATCTCATTATAATATCAAACCCATATTTCCAGTAACCTCAACAACTTTTCACTCCACGGCTTTCGTATAAGTGGCAATTTTGAATGAAGCACGGTTGATTTTCCCAATAACTAACTCGGGAACATTTGGTAAAATTATCTTTATTATCTGAACAACTACTCTGTCTAAAATGCAACTTAATGAGTTGAACAAAAAAGCGATGTAAGTTGTATGGCCCATTACGCCAGGTTCCATAATTTGATAAGACGAGGGATGATATGGCTGTGATGGCAATGCCACAATCCTTCCTATCCCGATGCTCTTTGATTCGATGACAAATGTCCTGAAGTAGCATTTTTATTTTAAAAAGAACAAATTTTGGAACGGTGCAACAGTGATCGTGAATGATGCACCAAGTTTAAGTGCAATTTCACGATCAAAACTTGAGCAAATCTTTGAATCTTTAAAGGTCATGTCATACTTATTATTGCAAATGATTCCTGTTCTAATTCGTGCTGAAAGTTCCCTCTTTATATATATCAATATCACGTGTCGTCGAGTATAGAAGTTAAGAAGAAGAGTGAGAATTGCCTCATATTTTAACACATGACCCAAGCTGAGGTATCAATTACTATGACATTAAAAATACACTCAAATTAAAAAGTAGTTAGAGAAACAAGAATTAAACTGCTAAGTATTATGTCATAGAACATTAGAAACATAATGAAATCAGTAATAGTTTACGTTAAAATTTCGTAGTTTCAACTCGGATGATAGAGGAATAATTTGAATTTTCAATAGTCCTTGATGACTCCTCTGCTTATCTCGGTCTGCTGTCTTTTTCTCGACACAGCCCCATGCATACCCATTACTACTGCTAAAACTGCAGCTGAGATTCTGCCATGAACCGCTGAGTGATCAGCTGAGAAACTGTCGAGAGACCTGGCTGAGAGTCACCATGAGGCACTGAAGACCAGCCCGCCAAGAGCCACCAAAACTCCAGGCTGAGTGTCACCATGAGCTGCTGAGAGAAAAGGCTAGGAGTGCCATGAGCCGCAGAGAACAGGATGAGAAAGCCCTAAGCCACAGAGACGAGAGGCCGGAGCATCCATGAGCGTCTAAAACAACAGACTGAGACCGCCATGAGCTGCTGAGCGAGCAAGCTGAGACTGCAATGACCTACCAAGCAAATGGCCGGGGAACGGCCATGAGCCACCGAGAGAACAGGCGTCAACTGCTACGAGCTGCTAACACAAACAGTTTGGACCGCCAATAGCTGCTGAGAGACAGGGCTGGAAGCATCCATAACCTGGAGCATCCATGACCTGCTGAGATACCTGGCTGGGAGTGGCCATAAGCCACATGAAACCAAGCTGGGACCGGCCATGAGCCATGGGAAAGGACTCAGCATGAGCATTTGTAAACCACACTCGGAACCACCGCGAGGCCCACAGAAGCCTGGCTGAGAGCGGCCCAGAGACAAAAGGGAAACAAAAAATAAATTAAAAGAGCATAAATAGGAGAAAGAAATAAACCAGGATCATGGGAGCTCCCGTCGGGGCGTCCTGCTCCTCCGTTATTACTCTCGTTTATCATTTTTTTAGGCAGTCAGTGAGACCGCTGTGACTGTCACGTTGTGAAGCTAGAAGGAAGGATCCCCACTTTGATGGAGTGAGATCATTCATGACAGCTAAACGTCCTTCGCCCCATCACACTGCCCCGTGGATTTCCTGTTTTCATGAACCGGGAATGAGTTGTTTGATCACCACCAGCTGCAGTCATCTGATTTATTTTACTACTTTGAACTTTTCAAACTCTTCCTCAATTCGAAACTTGCACAAAAAAATGGAGAAATGGACAGCTGCAATCGATTTGAGTCCATGAAATGCAAATATCACAGCTTAATTGATCTAGAATGTAACGTAATACAAACATTTCTGAGTTTTGCCATAAGTTCTGACGGAAGATTTTTTGAAGAAATATATATGACGGTGAGAGAAAGTTTTCAGTGCATTCGAGGCAACACCACACTTCATGTCAAGAATACTACGGAGCCTTCTCCTTCTGCCAAACAAAGGTTGCGAAAACAGTACTTGAAAACTGTATAAGCTTGTTATGACATTAATGCATTGGTAAAGGTTGCATGCTCTTACTCCTTTTGTTGGCTGCGTCAAATTCCAAAACATAATTAATTGTCGGTGACACAGCTGACTAATGCTTAGTTAGGGGAAAGCCCAATGTCATTGACCCCCGGCGTTGATCCAACAGCTTTATTTGAAACTGCAAGCTTTCTGAGCTCCCGCTTCTTCCTCAGAAATTTAGCTCCCAAAGCTCATGATTTCCAATAAACCTCTTGGACTATAATCTGGTGCTAAGCGATATTTGACTTTGTGCATCGGTGTCCATCATCAGAACCTCCACAATTAAGGGGAAAACGAGAAGATGTCTTGGCACCTGGAAATGTTAATTTCTTTGTTGCTATTGTTAGCCAGTGTTCTATCAATGGATCTTTAATATCGACTTTAACACATGACGCTTGACTAATACGTGCACACGAGGTACGTGTCGAACATTTTCTCTTACACTTCTCAGGTATGAAGCCTCAAGAAAGTCAAGATAGAATCTTAAAGTTATTGCGCTTTTTCTGACGTTTTATGCAAGAAGCAATCTTGGTTTGCACATATTCATTTATGTGATTGCATCTGTTCAAAATAAAACAAGCTGTTTGATTATAACCCGGTATCGTGTGATTTTTGAGTTTGTCCATCAGACTCCATCACCAGCCACTCCCCATCTTCAGGGTATAACAAGAAAATGTTTCAATACCTGGAAATGTTTATTGTTATTATTATTATAAGAATGTTACATCAATGGAATTTTAATATCGACTTTAACACATGTTGCTTGACAGCTGCATGCATGCGAGTTGTAATCCGAATAGCATCTCTCGTATTTCTCAGGCATGAAGCCCCAAAAATATCAAGAAAAAACCGTAAAATGTTGTTGTAATTCTGACGTTTTGTAAAAGAAACAATCTTGTGCACATATACTCTCAATCTGAATTTCAACAGAAGTCAATCTACTCCATTTCAAAAGTAAATCTCTTTGGTGAGGTTTTGCGCTAAGGGGCAGAGACTAAACGCTGAGAAACAATTTCTTCACAAGTGGATTCCACGAACATTTAAAACAATGTTGTGGTTTGATTTACCTGCCATTCGTGTGAATTAACAAGCCTGGGAATCGAGATGATACACATGTAAAGATTGCTGAGCAACAGAAGCAAGGTGCTGTCTGTGGGTTTAGTGAAGTGTGAAAGTCACAACAGGTTATTCAGCTGGACTCACTGTTTATTGTATTTTTTAATAACCTTATAGAGGTATGTGAAAGCATGTTTCAACTGACGCCTGAACTTTGTCTGTGCCACTGCATAAATATATGTAATCGTGCATGAGTGTCAGTGTTGTAACATACATGCACTTTCCTGCAGAATAAATTTTGGGTTATTGACGTTGGAACCGATCGACTAGCTGCCGCCTGAAATTTGTACACGGAGAAAATATAATATATACAACAGCCATAAACGGAGGAAACTGCCTGAAATGACAAATAATAAAACGATTGACTTTCTCCTGCTCTCCCTTTCAGTGTCACGTTTACTGATTTCATTGCTGTTGTTTCGGAGTCTCCTTTGGGCTCTAGTAGCAACTATAATGTGTCTGACAGTTACTGTGTTAATCATTAAAATAAGGAGGAACGGGGGACATGCAGTTTGAATGCGGTTAAACATTTCAAACAATCTCCATGCAACCGACATGTAATAGACATCTTGATGCTGCAGTACCAGCCTATTTTATCAATTATATATAAGGGATCATGTATGAGACAAAATGGAATGTTTATCAAACTGCATAAAACACACACTATTCCTATAACTATAGAGGTTACTTTTCCTGTGCCGTATTTCGTTTTCAGCTTCTGGTAATAAATGGTTATAAATCGATCAAAGGTGAAAGCGACAGTTAACCAGGCAGAGCAGTTTCGGGAACAGGAGATGAAACAGGAAGTGAGAAGAATTATCAGACGACATCCTGTTGTGGTGTTCAGTAAACTTGCTGAAAAACAAATTGCCAGAAGCCGACGTAAAATCACTGCAACGACAGGAACGGGGAAATCCAGTGTTGCTACTGATACAAGTTATCGAGTGATGCATCCTGAAAGACCACATCTTCCTCGGGAAAATAACACTATCGTCACTAGACTGGCCATGAAAAAACACAGTGCCATAGAAAATGAGTGTGACCGGCAGAGAGTCAAATAATCAGAGACAGCGTCACACAGACAGAGAAGAGGAAAAAAATATACGCTTAATTCGGCAAAAAAGATAGCACAGAATTTGTGCTATGTATGTTGGATTTAACCAACAAAATCAATCTTTTATTCATGTAATTTTAATGGTTCATTGACAAGAATGTACATCACAAATAATAATTGAACCAGGATGCGAATTATTTCAGGATCAATATATTTAGAAACTTACACTTTCGTGTAAATGTAAGGAATGGAGGTACATTTCAGAAACAAACATTGCAGAGTAGCCATGCTAAAATCGTTACAGAAAGCACGTTGAGCCATATCTGATCATTGTAAACAATGACAGTAGCCTTAGACACATGAAAAACCCCTCTTCAGCTCAGAGGTCAACGTTCCTATCTCCAATGTAAGGCTAGAATTGGGGCATTCATTTTTGATTGCCCAAAGTTAAACGTCATCTTCAGCTCATCAGATTCTAAAACACAAAAAATTCGCTTCAGGGAAGGTAAATGGCAAATGCTCGTGACACTCAAGTGCTCCGTAATTACCATTTGAAACAAAAACAACGCAGTACATGCTTGCATAGCACACTTGATGAATTCCAATTGTTGCACGTCTTCTGCAAGGCAGAAAGTGTGCAATTCAAAGGTGACAAGATGCAGAGAGTTTCAGGAACCATCTTGACTGCATCTCAGGGAAAAGTCGTAGCTCACTTGTGTGTCACTATATCAATGTCCATTCATTCCTCCAGCAGTAAAATAGTATAGAGCTTGTCTTTATCATCTACAATACCCACAGCAGGAACTCACAATGACCGCGACAACAGAACCCTCTGAATCCTGACCACTATCTGAAAGAATAGCACGGACGTCATATCACTGGGTAGAGCATCATCTGCAAGGCCCTCTGCAAGCTTCTTATCATCCTCACTTCGAAACATATTACCGTCCTTTAGTGCCCCCATTTCAGCGTTCTGTAACTCTCTCCGTCATCGCATTTCGGTGTACTTGCATATTTCTGCAGCTGAATGTTGAGTTTCATTGAGAAATATCAGGTAGGCCTTTCGATCTTCCCGCCTTCTTCATGTAAGAGTACTGCACTGACAACCACATGACTCGAAGCGATAGCCAATTGAATGCCTTCGCATAATCCCTTTTGGCTCACAGCGGGGCAGTGAGTAATACAGCTTTCAGACTGTCAAATGCTTTCTGACAGTCTGCTATCCACTGAATCGTCTTGCATTTATTTGGCAATTCAATGAGTTATGGAGGAATGGAGATTGAAGTTCAGTACCAATTTCTGGCAAACCCACACAATCCTAGGAATAAAATTACTTTTGTCTTCGTTATTGGCATTGCAACCTCCCTAATTACTTTTGGCAATTCATCATTTCGTAACACGACGCAGGAACGTGTCTTGGGCATTGTCAAAATCACTCCTCGCGTGGTTTATTGCAAAGACTGACTCTCAAATTCAAACGAAAACCTCTAAATTAATGCTGCAAATGTTCTTTCAGTTTGTGACTGAAATCTTTCAGTTTGTGACTGAAATCTGTCAGTTTCTCGATATATACCACCCAATTGTTTACTCCAAAAATACTTCATTAGTTAGTCGTTGAAATGTGCCTTGTACACTCTTCATACCAAATTGGTGCAGTGCATTCTGTGTTGCAAAAGTCGCAACTTTCTTCACTCTTTCAGATAAGCTAACGAACAGCATCCTCTCACAAATGTTAGTTGCATGTCGCATATTTTAAATACAGTATTCCAAATGTGGAATCGGATATGAATTAGCCTTTCTAACTGCATATAGTACACACATGACGAGTGGGGACCGTCTGGTTTTGGCACCACTGTAAACTCCAATCAATTCAGCTCCCTTCGGTTATGTTGTCTTGGAGCGTGCATTCATTTTTTTCTGAATCGGTGCCAACTTCAATGGGTAATGTCCATAAAAAGTAGCTTAATTGGAACAGTATTACCTCTATCTACATCCTGCAAAATTAGATTAGCACTTCCCAGCATATGCCCACATTTTTCCAATTACAATCGCAATGACTGTTGCATGCCATTTCGATTTCCCTCTTGAAAGTAACTCAATGATGTATCCTAATTGTTGCCAGATTCCTCATTATTCAATTCAGTTTGAAGTTTGCCTAATTCCGAATTCTCTGAACTTGATTCATAAATGCGTCTTTCAACCAGTGACATATTCTCATTTTGCTTTCCTTCCCGGTCAAAATAACTTTTGAGCACATTCACATGACACACTCTGAGATTACTTTTTACCTGGAGTGTTTAACAAACCGCTCACTCCACTCAATTTCCTTTCAATTTGATAAGGTTCACTAAAGTTTCCTTCTAAACGTTCACTTGTCACTGGAACAATAGTAGAACTTTATCTCCACGAGCAAAAATGCGAGGTTTTCATTTCTTGTCTGCTTCCTGTTCTTGTTTTGTCCCATCCATTCGATCAAAAATGGCCTGTGATAATTCTATTGCAACTTCCTGTATGTATTAATTGTAGCTCCTTGTGTTTCAAATGGTGGCTTTATGAACTTGTTATCAGGAAAAATCCCCAAACTCTCTTTCTTATAATAGCCTAATCACCTCCTTTTCTACCACAGTCGGTAGCACTTCTACCTGTGATCCTGCTTTATCGTTAGCAAGGATAATTTATATTCCTGGAGCTTGGAGTACTTTCAGTACTCGTACAACAACTACTCGAATTTTCACTGAAAACTCGAATCTCATCGTGCATAATTGAGCATTATTAATTCAACGTACCAGCACTATTTCTGGCAATCGTCCTTCTGATTTGCATATCTCCTCACCTGTCAACATGAAACATGGACATGATCCAGTAACTCTTAATTCTGTAACCTATTTACCTGCTACTCCTGGCCTAAGCGAGTTACCTTCGGAAGTAAATTGTTTAAAAAGATCTGGCACTTGTTGCCACAAAAGAGTGTTACATTCTAGTACAGTTTTCAGCCTCCACTGTGATTTCCTTGACGATTTCCACAAAATTCACTGGTTTTCCCTGCATACCTACATCACTCTTCCGAGTGCGTTTTCTCACCCACCAACACTGTGATTTTACATGGCCTACTTTATGCATTGAAAACACTGAGCTTTTTTAAAAACAATTCTCTTTCCACTTCATGAGATTCATTGTTACCTTCGGTTGAGTTTATAGAGGTTTATGGTGGATAGTTTTCTGGACCTGAACAAACTATCTCAAAATATACTAAAACGATAGCCCTTAACTGCACATTGTTTATTTTTAAAGTTAAAGCATGATGCAAAACGTTTTGTTGTGGGTTATATTCAATTCGTCAATCTACGAACATTGAAATAAAACACTTTATTCATGCATTGTAAGTAAAATGCAGAAAATGTAAAAATAAAAATAAAGCTGTTTTAACTGTAACTCGACCAAATGCTTTACAAAATAACACATCAGCAACTCTTAATTAACAATTCCAATATAGTAACATTCCATAAACATACCTTGGCAGAGGCAGATTCAGCAAAGCTGATTGTCTCTCAGGCCATTTTTAGTAGCAGGGAGAGAATCCAAGGTTTTAGTAGCAACAGGGAGAGGAATGTGAACTTCCTTATCCATATTAAATAAACCAGAAAATGCTACTGATATTTATAACTTGAAAAAAAATACTTCCATACTCCGTGGGAACTTGACCCCAAATATTCAGGCTGCTTTTTAGGTGCAAATATGTGTTTTTTAATATCTTACAAGCTGTTTAATTTTTTGAGGGCAGAGAAAGATACTCATCTCGTCTGTCTCAATGTTTCTTCATTGCACTTAAAGCCATACTACCGTCACAATAATTAAAGTCCTTTCCCAAGCTTAAGAGAGGCCAAAACCTGAGGACACAAAATCAAGGGGAAACTGGAAAGATTTATAAGCGACCTGGGGGATAACATTTCACCGAGAATGTTTTACTTGTTTGGTTTGAGATGCCTGAGCAAGCTGTAGAAGGGAGCACAACTGCAATACCTGAAACGTGTTATCAAAAGTAGGTGAATAGGAACGGTTTTGAGTGTTATGGGCCAAAAACAGACGAATGAGCATGGTTCAGCATACCTGCCCGAAACGGAGATGTTGCACTAAAGGATGAGAGTTACCTGCTGAATGGCGCTAACTGCTTTAACATCATGTCTCTAAAAACGCTGGAATATTACGTATTAAATCCATGAATAAGGAACAAATATTCAATTAAACTGACTGAACTGAAATTGCTGTGGAGCCTTTCAATTACTTATTTTTAAGTCAAGAATGAATGCAATGACATTTCAATACCGGCTCCCACGATAAAACAACAACCTTATAATATATTTAATTAACACGACAGAGATCTATTCATCTGTTAAGATAAGGCACACACCTCCATAAAAATATATATATTTATGTCATTTTCTAAATCCTTGTCCAACGATTTCTTTTTAAACAGAATACAAGCTTGTACACAGAAATAACCAGAATGAATCTGACATTTATTGCAAAAATGTAGGCAGCATGATGCCGAATGACGGTTAGAATCTGCCTCTTGTAGAATCAATATTAAATTCACATTAAGCGCCCCTGAGAAATTGCAATGGGCAGACAGCTGACAACAGTTTAAAATGGGAAATTTACGATACATGTAATTTGTTAATGCAGTAAAAAAGGGCTCTTCAAAATATCTGCAAACTGGAGTAATCTAATGTGCACCAATCATGATGAAGACAAGTTCTTTCAATTTATATGAGTTAATTTTGAAGAAGTTAATGTGAAAATATAAATCGAAAATGTAACATAATGGTCCTTTTCCCGACTTGTTCACATGCCTGCCAGATTTTCCTGGCACATTCTTCTTGATATTACTGTCTGTCTTACTTCCGAATGCTGGATTCAACAAATTGTCTTCTAATAGTATCATTCATCTGATCTCCGCCATGGCTCACAACCTATTCAGCAGTCTCAAGAAGAACTCATCATTGAGGAATGTGTAGGCAAAGAAACATTGGGCATAAAACATCATTTTAATTTCCATTGCCTGGCATGACGACAGGATGTGTTCCCTTTGTTGGTTTCCCTCTTTTAAATCTATAATAGTATCAACATTGTCATTTCCAAATCTTGCATTGAATTTACTCGAAATCGTTCGCTGTTGTGGGAAGAAGGAAAACTATTCTTTACAATTATGCTAATAACAGTGTTTCCAAGCTGTCTTTTTGAATGCCATCTGAAAATGTTACGTGAATTACATATTCTATTTCGGTTATTTGTCTATTCAGGTCAAACATTATGTACTGAACAATAATCATATTTAACCTTGCTATGAAGCAAAATCGGTTATACAGTGACATGAATGTTTTAGCACGACACATCGTGTATGAATGTGATCACTTTAATTTTTAAGACTGGGTGCATAAATCCGAATTAGGCTGTGGAATTTAGGAATTGTTAGCAAAATTGATTGTGACGAATCAAGAAAATGGGCTAACTGATTTGACTGCCATGACGTGGAGGAGTCGGTGTTGGACTGGATGGACAAAGTTAACAATCACACAACGCCCTGTCATAGTCCAATAGGTTTATTTGGGAAAACTAGCTTTCGGATGATTGCTCCTTCATCACGTAGCTATGAATGAGGACGATAAGACAGCAATCTTACAGCAAAAGATTACAGTGTCATGCAGTTGACATAATGTATGGAACAAACCTAGATTTCTGTTACGTGTTTCGTCTTTTCGAATGGATTGCATATTTCGGTTCAGTAATATGTAAATCCCAGAACTTCTTTTAATTCACTTTTTGAGATAACTTGAGGTTTTATAAAAAGAAATGGTGACATCTCCGCTGAGAAAATGCTTTAAAGGTATGATATTGAGTCTGCCTGTATGGCAAAATTTAGTCGAAAAGATAATATTTCCAAATTTGAAATAATAAAATATTGCATTCATAATTTTGACGGTGTACAGAAATGTTTGGTATTTAAAAACAATTCAACACAGTCTGCATTAGACTTTAATACCTTGAAGAAAATAAAACTCAATCGAAAATGTGCATCAATAACGTCCATTAAATTATTTTTAAGATTGTATTATGCAAAAGGAAGTGATTTCCAAGAATGGCAGAAAGTATTTGTTAGGGTTGAGAGCAATTTCAAGGGAATGAAATGGTGACCAAATATCAGATGAAGGAAAAGAAAATATGAAAACAAATTAGTGAGACCTGTCAAGACAGACTGTCAGATATTTTACATGGATAAGTTAAAAGGGTAAATGTAATTAATCCAGATATGTTGGGGTGGCACGGTGTCTCAGCGGTCAGCATTGCTGCCTCACAACATTAGGGGCATGACTTCGTTTCTAAACTTGGGTGACTGTCTTTGTGGAGTGCGCACAATCTCCATGCATCTGTGTGGGTTTCCTCCAGGTTCTCTGCAAAAGCTTGCAGGTTAGTTGGATTATCAATTGTCCAAGGATGTTCAGGCTAGTTGCGTTTGACTTGGGAATTGCAGGGTTGGTGTTGGTCTGGGTCGAACGTATTTTGAAATCAATGGCAGAGATTCAATGGGCTGAATTGTCTGCTTCCATAATGGGGGTATTCGATGACATCAGACTCCAGCAGCACCGTCCAGTTAACAAAAAGTAATATCGTGTCGATTTACAGACCAATCTAAGCAAGTACTTTGCCTGGCATTAATTACTCAATCTGAATTTTTAATAAAGCATGCAAGTAATCTTTATAAAATATATAATGATGACAAGTAATGAATAATACATATAAATTACCAAATGGCGCAGTAAGTCTTTTAAAAGAGGAAATCTCACCAGGTTTTCAACTCTGGAACAAAAGTGACTCAATTCCAAACGATACATTTCTCTATTAAACACCTTTCAATTTACCCGACCAACATTTCACTTACACTAAAGCTGCAAACCGAATGACGACTTGCATCAAAATGGATTTAGAAAACAGTTTCACATGGGTTGATTTGCCCATTTTCATACGTGCATGAGTAATTAAACGTGTCTTTGTGTGCAACACTCACACAAAAAGAATACTTCAAAACCCTACAGAATTTGGGAGACTCAAGAATTATGAAACAAATGAAAATGTAGAATTGAGATGCAACATGGATTGGCCATGCTACATTTCACGTCGTGTTAGGTGCATTAGTCAGAGGGAAATGGATCTGGGTGGTGAGTCTTCGGAGGGTCGGTGTGAACTTGTTGGACCGAAGGGCCTGTTTCCGCTTTGTAGGGAATCTAATCTAAAAAAATACTGCTGATGGTGGAAATCAGAAGGATGATAGAAATTGATCTGAAGACTGAGGAGGTCTGGGAGCACCTGTTGAGAGAAATCAGCGTTAACATCTTGGATCCAGTGATGCTTGCGAATAGCTGATGGCAGTGTTGCTAACTCGGAAGAACGTACGGTCACTTTCAGAGAGAGGCGCTTTTCCTGAGATGAGAGATTGTAACGGCACATGTGTCTATGTTTAGACGACATCTGTGGAGTGTGCTGAGAATTGATAATACGTAAGAAATGCTTGGAGTTATGTTTTGATGAATAGGCAGCAGGTTTGAATTTAACCAATTATTTTAAAGTATACCTAGGAAACAAAAAAAACCGATTGCATTGAGAAGAATGAACCAATCAGTCAGAGACAAATTAGTCAGAGACAACTTCCCATCGAATCGGAAAGCAGTTGTCATCCGAAAGTTGATCTCAAAGGAAATCTCCCAGAAGGCACCCTCTTTTTTTTAGAGGTAACAAGATACGTTATACAAAGACAAATGCTGTAAAGATTAAGAAGTCCCAAGGAGAATACAGATCAATTGGTACCTCGGGAGGAAACAGCAGATTCGGACCACTGGAACAAAGACTGCTTAGAGACTGGATGAACTTTGAGACTCCAATTTAATGTTTAATAGCTGTCTAATTGGAGCAGCATTTTAATGCGTTTGGAGTCAGATAATGATAAGTTGATAAAAAGGTAGCTCGGATTTCTCAATAGCTTTAGTTTAGCGTTTAATGTAGATAGGAAATTAAATAGTTAAATTCCCATAAACAGTGGGAATCAAGGGTTTTCTTTCACTCACTCACATTTAGCAGTGTCCGGGGCAAAGTGAACTTTTCACGGTGTTTTCAATTAGCGGTGGGACTCAAATTTCAGAACGTTACAGTAACTAGGAAAATAGTTTTCTGTAGAAGACAGGGTAAGGGAACAGTGTTCGATATAAATAATATGTGGTGAGATAGAGATAGTGAGTCTGAAAACTGAGGAGCAGAAAAAAAAGTGGATAACGATCAACCCCTAAGTAAATGGGTAACAGCTAATTGGGAATCTTACTGGATAACAATGCTATGTGCATATTTGTAGACTCTGTGATAACAAGGACCTGGTATGTTGGACAGGAGGAAAACGTGGAGAAGTCGTTCAACCACTAGAAATGTTGAATTCGTTGTTGGTTTCAGAAGGATGTAATGTTCCCAAACGGAAAATCAGGTTCTGATATTCCAGCTTACGTTGAACTTCGCTGAAGCTCTGCGGAGACGTTGCTCAGGGAACAATGTGCTGTGTTGAATGGCTGGACAACGGGGACCTCGGGTGTTTGCTTTGTGCGCAGAATATTTGTTTTCTAGGAAAGGGCTGCACACTCTATGCTTTGTTTCTGCAATGTAGAGAATCCTACATTGTGAGTACCGAATACAGAAGACTATACCGGGTGAAATGCAGGTAAAGCAGAGCTTCACCTGGAAAATGTGCGTACTACCATAGATTCTGAGAAGGGAGGAAGTCATAGGCAGGTGCAACACTTTCTTGGTTTACAGCGGAAGGTGTTGTGACGCTGTTGCGGTTGCATTGGGAATGGATGACAGTATACCGGCCGGAGTGGTTCTTGCGGAAGGCTGACAAGAGAGAAGGAAACTGTTTCTGGTGGTTGCATCCATCTGGAGGTAGCAGAAATAATGGCCTATGATGCTGAAATAATATGCAAATATTAGTCAACACAGTCAGTATTGGTAGAGACAGAATCGGCTGCATTTCTTTTATGATCAGTATCGAGGCGATAATTCTTGCAATTCGTATATTTCAGCAGAAGAAACGTGAATTTTCCACCGTACTTGAAAACAACATTAATTAGCTCTCTGTAATGATATTTTACCTTATAATTTGTCATACCTGATTGGAGAAATTTGCTTTCCAAAATTTACCTGCTGCATCTTCAGTAGTAGTGCAGGTAAATAACTGTAATGAAGGCACGCCAATGACACTAACATATTTTGAGACTTCGTATGATGTTAGAATCATTACAGCAAGACAAGAACTTGAAAAATATTCATATTGTAAAATGTAAATCGTGATGCATTCAAATTTCTGAAATTTGTTTAACTTCAGCGCCTGAATACATCAATCAAGTAGATATTCAGTGGAAAATTGCCCACGACTGAGATGCTTCATTGACTGTGCAAATATAACATTCAAACCAGAATTTTGACTTTAGAAGGTATTGGCATATATCTTTCAAGTGGTGCCCTAGGAGTGTCATGTTATTTGTATCATCAGCCTATAGTTGCAACATAACCCTTCTTCTGATTTGAACTCAATCTAATATTCTGCTGTGGTTGCTTCAACACTTCAGTTCAAACTAATGAAACATTCATGAATATACATGTAAAAGTAGAAATCAGAGGCGAGACGATTGAAACAGTTTAAGACAACAAACATTTTTTTTCGGTATAGAGCGCAGCATTAACACAGATATCCATGCAAATATATCTATTGAGTGCTCTCAGACGTTTCCTTAACTATTATTTCAGTCTTACGAAATAAAACAAAGTTGATATCTGCACTTTTCGAACTAATCATCAGGAAGTCCATTCGCAAACTACAGTAAAATAGCAAATGTTTCTTTAATCATTACTGAATCTTATCCTTCCCTCTCACTCTTTCTGGTCTGACTTCTTTGTCCTCCCTTCTGAATATCATTCGTTGTGTTTACTGGATAACCTGATCTTAATTTGCAGTCAACACATTGTCATGAGAGGGATAAAGAAATAACACTGGATATTGTGATTAGCTGGATCATTAATTCACGAGCTGCAATTTACATGACCACTGATACGACCACCTTCTATATTGTATAATTTTATTTTGTTCATCAATGTTCTTTATTTTATTTCTAAAACAGCGCTCAGATTATTTTGCTCAACATTGCCTTACTTTACTGTAACTTACAGATCGCTTTAATTTGTCTGTCCACAAGTACTGTATCTGTTTTCCACAAATTTTATATTTGAACAGATTCTGGGAAAACCTCTTTCGTAGCAGAGCTGCACTAGACCTGGAGGTTCTGATGGGAACAAAGAATAGGGAACTGTGAAATTAATTTGGGTCGATATCCTCTGGGGGTTCTTTTTGAATAACGTGGAAACTGTTTTGCTTTGTATTTCCCTTGTGTTCGACTACTTCTTCGTTGTTGTTGTTTCAGAGTGTTAGAATTTCAGAATACTAATATTCAGATCCTCAAATACACAGACAAAGATGTAAAAAAAATCCGAAATTTCAACTGGGTAAATGTTGGATAATTCTATTTCAATGCCAAAATTGATTTTTCCTTTTTAAATCAGTCATGAAAGCCAGGAGAGAAATGCGTTGAAGTGGAAGGAGGCAGTGTCCAGCAGTGTCTCAGGGAGAGGTGTGCACCATTGGAGGTGCAGTGCTTTAATTCTCCCTTCAATTCAATTTTTGACCACTACCCTGCTTTCCACTTAGTCTTTCATGAATACATTGTCCTTAACATGCTCTGTCTGCCACCGATTCACGAGCCACATGACTCCACATCAGCAGTTTCAAGTATTTTAAGCAAATATATAATTGGAAGAATTAGAAACGCCTCACTTCAGAGGACTGACTCCGAGCTGGCTGGTCACAGGCAGCACACTGTGAAGAAGGGGTGGGGGGTGAAATCAAATAAAATTCCCGAGATAAGGGAAAAAAGTACTTATGCAGAAATCGTGAAAAATCCATGTCAAAAGATGTGGATGTTGAATCCGGTCATACTTCTAACAGGGAAGAGTGTCGTAAGATTAATTGCTTTGATGTGGAGTTGAGGGAATTGACAAGCTCCAGCTCGTACTGTCATTCGATGAAATCATTACTGATCTTATTTTAACCTCAAAACCACAGGTGCATCCACCGCAAAAACGTTTTACTCCATTGCTTGCATGTAAGCGCGAATGTGGAATGAACTCTGTTTGATTTTTCCAAAAAATCATCTCGGGCTCAATCGGCAAAATTAAGGTGTGTTATTCTAAAACTGCGTACTCAGACTAAAGCGGAACCGTTTAAGTTAAAACCAATGTCAGTTGTGTGGCCCACATGTCAGTTTCAATACTTCGGCCAGCCCTGACGATCTTTGACGCCATGACTGAATGCAAGAAAACATAAAAAAAATCAAAAGAAGTTTTTTTTTGCAATGATAGCGCTTTGCTATGTCTGTGTTTTACTGATTTTAGCACCGTGTCACACTGATGACTTAATCTACTGTTTCAATCTTGCATAGACATACACACTTTTAAAAAAACAAATCTATGTTCGAGTTAGTGCTGAGCAATCGATCATTTTACTTCGATTTATTTGTCATGTGTGGTCAAGTATAGAAGTACAAGAGTACAGTGAAAGTTGTCTAATCTTACCACGCATGACGCTAACTTAAGTACCAAGTACCGTGATAAAAAAAGTATGTACAAAGTATTGAGGGAAACAAGAATTTTAAAGGTTATGTTTTTCTTCACATAATATAAGAAAAATATAAGAAATCAGTAAGAGTTAACGTTCTCGCAATTCAAACTGCGGTAACAAAGGGATACGTTAAAAGTTCCACCACTTATCTTGCTCTGCTGTCTGTTCTCAATGCCACTGCCACACGTAAAGTGGCTGCTGCTGAAACTGTCGCCTTTCCGATTATAAATTACTGATGAAGGGCTGATTCCTGAAATGTCGATTAATCTACTACTCGGATGTTGTTTTTCCTGCATGTGCAGTCCACGTTTGTCCTCGCCGATCCAATCACCGCTGATGCCTGTGGCACATACTCAGGCAGGATCCACTCGCATGCCGAGCCGAGAGACTCCCATGATTCGCCGAGAGAAGAGGCTGAGGGCCGCCGAGAGACCAGGCTGGGCCATAGCACACAGAGGCCATAAGCAGAGCCGTGGAATGACCAAATGCGGGGTAATGACAAACCAAAAGCTAGAAAAAAAGTGAAGGAAACAGAAGGAACGGAAGAGTTCCCTTACGAACATCCTACCAAGCCGCTTTTCAATTAGATTATCACCTTCATCGTATTAACGGGGACTGCTGCTTCTGTCACATTCTGAAGTCAGGAGCAATGATCCCCAGTTTGATGGATTGTTGAGAACAGCGAAATATGTTTGATCTCACCACTCTGAGGATGTCTTGTTTTGATAATATGTGGTAGAGATGATTAAGCTTTAGTAATTACTCTCATTTGATGTATTTTGAATTTTTTTACTCCCCATCTCCAAAATTCGAAAGTGGACAAGTTCATGAATTAAAAATGCCACAGCTTAATTTTGATAGAAAGTAGTTTCATACAAACGGTTCTTTTGTTTGTCCTACTTCCTTAAGGGACTTTGTGAAAAAAAGTGAATAAGGTGAGACGAAGTTATGAGTGTATTTGATGCAATATCTCGCTTCATGTCATGAAAACTGCAAAGATTTCTACTTCTGCTGGCGAAACGTTGTCAGTGCAGTACTGTGAAATGTGAAAGATCATGTAATGGTATAAATGGATCAGATATTTAAAAATGCAATTTTTTTACTGTTTCTCTTTTCAAAAACTGTGAGTCATTAGTGATTTTAAGTGAAGTGAGACAGCCAAGTAATAAGGAGTCATTAAATTAATGTGGCTGGAGGCTGGGAACCAGATGAGAAGATAAGTAGACAGCGAGGTGGAAACTGGAGACTATAAGTATCATGACGATAACATTAATAAGGGGTAAAGTAGCCAGAGAGGAGATTAATGCAAAAGAACTGGTAGGCTGAAGTGCACATAATCTAATGCAAGTAGTATAGTGGGTAAGGCAGATGAACTGAGGGCTTGGATTGGTGCCTGGGAGTCTGATATTATTACAATCACAGAGATTTGTTTCAAGCAAGGGCGTGATTGCAACTAAATGTTCCAGGATGGAGATACTTCAGATAGGACAATGATGGAAGTAAAAGGTGGAGGGAGCTGTTGTTATGCTGCTCCGGGATGATATCACGACTGTGCTAATGGAGAACATGATGGAGGGCTTGTGTAGTGAGACGTTATGTGTGGATCTGAGAAATAAAAAGGGTTCAGTTACGTTGTTGGGGCTGTATTACAAGCCTCCCAACAGTGAGCGGGATGTGAAAGAACAAATAGGTAAATCGATCATGTCGAATCAACAGGGTGATGGTGATGGGAGATTTTAATTTTCCCAACATTCACTGGGATACAATTCGTGTCAGAAGTCTGGTTGGGGCAGAATTTGTAAAGGCGTCCAGGAGTGTTTTTTAGGGCAGTACGTCAATCGTCCGATCAGGGAATGGCGATATTGGACTTGGTGTTGGGGAAAGATAATGGGCATGTAGTAAAGGTTGCGGTGCGGGATTTATTTGGGAAGAGAGACCACAATTCTGTAAGTTGATTATACTTGTAGACAACGATGAGAATGCTTGTCAGGGAAGAGTAGTAAACTGGGCCAGGTGTAATTATATCAAAATTAGTCAGGGGCCGGGAAACGACAGTAGGACACATCGATTTGAAGGGAATTCCACATTTGATGTGTGGGAGGCTTTCAAAGATAGGTTAAAGAGAGGGCAGGATAGGGATGTCCTGTTTAAAGCAAAGGATATGAAAGGCAAGGTTCGTGAACTGTGGACGAGAGGAGAAATTGGACGAGCGGCCAAGTGGAAAACGGAAGTGGGAGTAGCTCCAGGCACCTTAGAACAGAATGGACCCAGGAGGATTATAGAGAGAGTAGGACCAGTCTTTAACGAGGAGTCAAGCGGTTTAAAACTGGTCTTGAAATAGCTTTAGTGAGCAGAATTAAGAAAAATCCCAAAGCCTTTTAATTTTATATAAGAATCAATGGGCAACTAGAGAAATAATTGGTGCACTAAATGTTAGAGAAGGATTACTGTGTGTCGAACCTGAGAAAATGGGTAAGATTCTGAATTATTACTTTGCATCAGTGTGCACTAAGGAGAGGATCATCGTGAATGTTGAGATTAGAAATAGAGGTTTGATTTCTCTGGATCACGTTGACAAAATGAGAGAAGATGTGTTGGGCATTCTAGAGGTTTTCACGGTGTGCGAATCCCCAGGACCGAAGAGGATCCATCCCAGGTTGCTGAGGAAGGTGAGAGAGGAAATAGCTGGGGCCGTGACAAATATCTTTGTAGCATCCTTAAATACAGGTGAGATGTCTGAGAACTGGAGGGTTTCTCGTGTTGCCCCCTTGTACAAAAATGATTATAAGGCTATTCCGGGTACCTGCAAATCAGTGATCCTGAACTCAGTGGTGGGCAAATTGCTGGAGAAAATACTGAGGGATAAAATCGATTTTTATCTGGAAAGAAATGGGTGAACAGTGATTGGCAACGTGGCTTTGTGAGGAGGGCATCGTGCCTTACCAAGTTAATAGAGTTCTTTGAGGAAGTGACCAAGTTGATAGATGAAGGAAGGGCTTTAGATGTCATGTGCATGGACTTTAGGAAGGCGTTTGATAAAGTTCCTCGTGGTAAACTAATGGTGAAAATGAAGTCATAAGGTGTTCCAGCTAGGTGGATCAAAAAATTATTTAGCAATAGGTGACAGTAGTAGTAGAAGGGAGTTTCTCGAAATGGAGAAAGGTGGCCAGTGGTGTTCCACAGGGATCAGTGCTGGGGCCACTATTGTTTAGGATATACTTAAAATGATCTGGAAGAAATTAATGTTCGTATGATCAGCAAATTTGCAGATTACTTGCAGATTTGTGTAGTAGCAGAAAGCATAGGGGACTGACGAAGAATACAAGAGTACAGAGATAGACTGGTGTGTTGGGCAGAGAAGTTCCAAATGGAGTTCAATCCAGGCAAATATGAGGTGATGCATTTTGGGAAGTCTAATTCTCGAGCAAATGAAGCAGTAAACGCGAGAACCTTAGTAAAAGTTGATGAGCAGAGAGATCTGGGTAGATTGTTCCTGAAGGTTGCCGCACAGTTGGAGAGAGTAATCAAGACGGTATATGGTATGCTTACTTTCATCGGACAGGTTATTGAGTATAAGAGCTGTCAGGGTATGTTAAAATTGTACACGGAATTGATTCGGCCCCATTTAGAATTTTGGGTAGAGTCCTGCTGGCAACATGTCCAAAGGAGATAGACATTTTGGAGACGATGCAGAGATGGTTGACGAGAATGTTGCTGGGAATGGAAGTTGCTAGTTATGAAGAGAAGTTGAGTAGGTTAGGATTGTTTCCATTAGAAAACAAGGAGATTGAGGGGTTTGATGTGATTGAGTTCGACAAAATCTTGAAGGGTACAGACAGGTTTAGATAGAGATAAGCTTTTTCACATTAAATAACGTAGTAGTTGAAGGGAGATTTTCGAAGTGGAGAAAGGTGACCAGTTATGCTCCACAGGGATCAGTGCTGGGGCAACTTGTAACCTTTCTCCATTTCGAGAAACTCCCTTCAACTACTACGTTATTTCAATAACGTGAGGTCACGCTTTGAAGGTGAGATGTGCAACGTTTAAGGGGAATGCACGCGGTAAGTATCTGGAACGCGTTACCCGCAGAGGTAGCAGAGGCAGGCATGGTAGATTGACATAAGATGCTTATGGACAGATGCATGGGCAAGTGGGGAGCAGAGGAATACAGATGCGTAGGATTAGCGTGACACATTTGGACAATGGATTTGGATCGGAGGGCCGGGAGGACCAAAGAGCCTGTTACTGGGCTGTAAATTTTCTTTCTTCTTCTTTGTTCTTCATTAATACTTACTCAGGGCAAAACAGTACAACGTCTCAATTTCTGAAATATTTTTGTTTATTTCTTCTCAGAGCAGGAATATTTACTCGCACTATTTAAAACAACAGAATTTTAATAACTGCCTTAACGCGTGATGCTTGACAGATGCAAATGAAATTTAATCCGATCCTCTTCGAAGATATTTCAGAAGTAAGAAACCCCTTATAACAAACCAGAATGTGAAATTGAAGTATGTATGTTTATTTCTCTCACCATCAGCAGAAACGGCAATCTTGATTTGCATGTGTGCATTTCTGCAAAATTTAAAAACAAAATAAGCTTATTATTTGTTATTTATTTTAACACAGACTACAGTGGGTATCTACCAAGGGGAGTTTGCACACGCATCAATAAACTCCATTTCAAAAGATAATCTTATGGTGAACCTATGTGGCTGGCAGAAGAGGCAAAAACTTGAGAAAAACTTTCTTTCACAAAGGACTGCCACGAATTTGTAAAGCAGTGTTGTGTCTGTCACTGGCAAGAACTAACAAGCCTAGGCAGAGTGATGATACATATGCCAAAATTTCCCAGCTGAAGATTCGTAGTGTTGTTAGTAGGTTGAGTGAACTGTCAATGTCATATCAAATGATTGACCCAGATTCACTGAAAATGACATGTCCTAATAAGTTTGGAGGCGTATTTAAAAGCAGATTTCAACTGACCTCTGAATTTTGTCTGTGTCACTGCATAAATACACGTATTCGTGCATGAACTTAAGAGTTGTAGCATGTACCCACTTTCCTGCAGAATGAATTTAGGGTCATTGAGATTGGAACTTATCGAATAAATATCACCTGAAATTTGCTTAAGTAGAAAATGTAAAACGTACGTTAGCCATAACAACAGAAAACTGCCTGAGATGGCAAAGAGTAAAATGATGGACTTTCTCCTGCTCTCCACTTCTGTGTCACGTTTCCTACTTTCATTTTTGTGAGATTGGAGTCTCCTGCGAGCTCGAGTAGCAACTATAATGTGTCTGACAGTCACTACATTAAACAACAAAATAAGGAGGAAAGGAAGACATGGGGCTTGAATGCGATCAAAAGTTTCAAACAATCTCCATGCAACCGATGTATAAAATACGTCTTTTATATTGCAGTACCATCCCACCCCATCAAGAGTATACAAAGCCTCATATATGAAATAAAATGAAGTGCTCATCAAACAGCATAGTACACAGACTATTCCTATGACCACAGATGCTACTTTCTCAGTACAGTATTTGTTTGTCAGTTTCTGGCAACAAATGGTTATGAACCGATCAAAGGTGAATGCGACAGTCAACCAGACAGAGCAGTTTTGGGAAGCGTAAGTAAGAAGAATTATCAGACGACATCCCAGTGTGGTGTTCAGTAAACTGGCTGGAAAATAAATTGCCAGAAGCCGACTTAACATCACTGCAACGATAATGACAATAAGATCCATTGCTGCCATGGATAGAAGGTAGCGAGTGATGCAAGCTGACAGACCACATCTTCCTTGGGAAAGTATTACTATCGTCACCAGGTTGGCTGTAAGAGACAGAGTACGATAGAAAATCAGTGTGAGAGGGAGACATCGAGACAGACAGAGACAGACCTTCGGAGACATAGACATAGACATAGACATAGATAGGCAGAGACATACAGACAGACAGCGGAATTGGAGAAAAACACAACGTTGTTAGTTTGGCAAAATGATTGCATAGATTTTTTTACGAGCTATGTTGGACTTAACTCAAAAAAATTGTCTTATACTTTTACTCATGCATTTCTAATGGTTAATTAACAGGTATATCTATCACAAATAATATTTGAACACTGAATGTTCAATTATTATTTGTGACAAGTGTTGTACTCTGACATTTCCTATGACATATCAATGTAAGAAATTGACTCCATTGTCGTATCTGAACATGATTAACAATTACAAATGACAAGATCAAAAAACTACGATCTTCAGCCGATACGTGAACGTTCTTTTCTCCAAGTTAAAGACAGATTACTGGTCACATACTTAAGATTGTACAAAGTTCAATATCACTGGCAGCTCATCAGATTCTGAAACAGACGTTATTGAATTGTAGTAGAATTATTACTTCGGAAATACTTGCTCCAAGCAAGTGCCATGCATTTGGAATTTCAGAGAAAGGCAGCAGAACACGTTTTCAATAACTCACCTGATGACTCTCCAATTCCTCCACAACCTCAATGATGCTGTAGATGTGTAATGCCATACTGACTGGATGTAAACAGTTCCAACAACAACCTTGCCTGCACGTAGCTCACTCGACCGTCTACATTTCAATGAACATTCACTCCCTCCAGCAGTATGTCGGTATCACCTACAAGACGCGCTGCACAAATTCACACAGACCACTGAAACAGAAACATCTAAGACCATGCCGACTTGCTGAGGGAACTGCAAAGACAGCAAATCACTGAGAAGAGCAAGACATGCAAGTTCCCTTTCAAGGTATCCAACACCCTGCCTTGCTATCCTTTTTTCAGTGCCGCCATGTCACTACTCCCTGAACACTTCCCTAGCTACATTTCGTTGCGTTTGCATCAAATGAAAAGCAGTGTTTCAAAATGGCAACTTAACCAATAGCTCCCGCAGGGAATCTAGAGTTGGATAGTGCATGAACACCCAGCCAAGGTGTAAATATTCCACCTATGCAGACAAAACTATGTCTAGACATTTAAAAAGTGGACATAAAGTAATCAAGTGAATTACATATAATCAATATGAGGGAAAACGCATCTGTAATAACTATCTGAATAAACTATTTTCTAAATATAAAACGAAACCCCCGAAATTATGATGAATGCCATTGGTTGACACTGTTAACTGTCCTGGAGGGTCAGTTAACTTTAGATTTGAAAGCATGAACAACATCAATATCTATTGGTAACATGATGTTTTACTGATTAAATTAAAAGTTTATCAAGCAGCTGAGAATATAATACATCCCCAGCCAGTCTGCGAACACACATTTAACAATCAGTATGACAAGTATATTTTATCTTCGTAATTTACCTGGAACCCCGAAAGCAGCAAGTGCAGAGTAATAAAGTAGAAATATCGGTGCTCTTTCAGGAATATGCATTTTCACTAAGAATAGTGAATTGGTCCTGTGGCTTTAAAATGCACCTATTTATATCTGATGTTGGCCACTGGAGACACAATTACTTAAAATCATTGTTTGAACTTGGCACAGTCCTTGTGAAAACAAAACACATGAACGCATTCATTTTCACACGAATTGCAAATGTTACAATAGACCTTGCTAAAACAGAAAAGAAAGAATCTAAGATAAAGTAGTTAAAGTGGTAAATGATGTCAAATGATTTTAACATTTGAAACTGCTCTCACCATTGCTGATGCCAGTACGATACAACTATACATTGAAACCTTGTTTGACAGATCCTAAGTTTAGCTGTGAACTTGTTTACTGTGGCAGTTTTAAAATTGCAAACAATACTTCAGATCATACGAAAGCCAGAGGGCAGAAAGATAGAAAATATTGTCCACATTCGCAACAAAAACTTAGGCAGGCAAACCTACAACAGTTTACACTGTTCGGTCGTAATCTAAAAAGCAGGACCTCACGGGTAGAAATCCCTGGATAAGCCCACATTCCACGTTCTGCTGAAGCCAGGATAGGAGTGAAAGATCGGGATGTCTTCCAGGGAAGGTGTGACCTATGCAACAAACAGTGGTCACACCTAACGTAGCTGGGCACTAAATCCCAGCTGGAAGTTTGATAGTGGAACTCGGTCGTGTTGAAAGTAGCGTGGCGGGGAGGGGGCAGTCTCAACGAGAGAAGCAAGTCAGCAAGTGTGGAGAGCGGGGCAGCTCTTGAGACAAAGGCAAATAATGTTAAGGTGATGAGTAGTCAGGGAGACGTGGCTGATCTCAGCGGAAATGGAGGTTTTGACAATATTTGTCTCAATCAAAAGCGTATAACAGATTATAAGAATGAACTTACAAATGAAGTGCTCAATCTGTAAAGGGTCGTTCACATCACTTCCTGATGGATGAACCCCACTGTGGCAACTTGCTTAACATTAAACATTCCATTATCAGTGTTGACCTCCCCAAAATCACGTGTTGCGAGGAGCAAAGGCAGAGCTGACATTATCGCCGAACAATTTCTGCAGTTACAGTTAGATCAGTTAGACAAAGAAGCCTTGTTCAGCGGGCTTGCAGATTCTCTGTAGTTAATAACCTCTCAAGTTCTGGGTTGTCGACTTGTTAAAGTGACAGGGTAAAAAATGAGGTCTGCAGATGCTGGAGATCACAGTTGAAAATGTGTTGCTGGTTAAAGCACAGCAGGTCAGGCAGCATCCAAGGAATAGGAAATTCGACGTTTCGGGCATGTGAAGGGCTTATGCCCGAAACGTCGAATTTCCTATTCCTTGGATGCTGCCTGACCTGCTGTGCTTTAACCAGCAACACATTTTCACTTGTTAAAGTGACAGTCCACAGTGAGCAGTCGATGTTACATCACCATCAAAATATCCCACGTTGGAGTGAGATCAGCTACCCTGATAAGAAATGTTCAGCTCCCAACCACCCACCGACCTCCACACATGCCCCCACAACCCAACCCCCACACCCACCCCATCCTCCGGCCAGCCAGCTGTTCTGGATTGACGTCCCACCTGTGGCTTTTGAATTCCAGTAGCAATGCCAGGAATTCCCTCATGGCTGAGTGTAATACATACATCTGTCTGCATCAGCGGTGCGAAGATGAAGATGGTCAGGAGCGTTACCAGAAGTAACGATCACCAAGAGCCTCTCCAGAGCTTCCCCATCGATGTTACGGTAGAGAATGCACAAGAATGTCTCTACGTTCTCAGAGGGCTATGAAAATTGCTTGTGTGCATCAAGAAGCTTAGTTTTTATTTCTCGGTGCACTATACAATGTATCCTGTCTGTGTGTATCACAATTTTGTACGGTAACTGCTGTGCTCAATAACGCAAGAAATGCCATAATGACATGAACATGCCCAGTGCATCAACAGATTAGTCTACAATCCATTGACTCCATCTATTCTTCCCGCTGCCTCGGGAAAGCAGCCGACAGAATCAAAGATCCCACACCTCACCAGGATTATACTATCATTCATCCTTTTCTGACGGGCAGAAGATTTAAATGTTTTAATTCACATATCGACAGATTCAAGAACAACTTTCCCCACGCTATCACAGCCTTTGAAACAAACCTGCGAAAGACTAATCTTTGTTTTCTCTCTGCTGCGTGTTTGAGGCTGTAACAATGTATTTCTGCACTCTGTTCTTTGACGATATTGTACTTTAATGGTATGACTTGCCGAGATAGCAAGCCTTTTTCATTTTATATGAGTATGTGTGACAATACCGCTAAAGCTACCGTTAATACGTGTTTCATGATACTCTGAATTTGTCAATGATTTACTGAGACCTCCTTTATAATAGATTCTAACATCTCACCAATGGTAGATGTTCAGCTAACGTTAGTTGTGTTATACTTGTCTCCAAATCTTTTTCGATGAGGTTGCTTGCAGTTAGCCAATTTTAAGGATGAACTGATGATTTAGCCCAAGAGACCATACGATATAGGAGCACAAATTCAGGCAATCGAGTCTTCTCTGGCATTCGATCCTGGCTGGTCAGTTTCTCAAAAATAACCCCTCGCCATCTCATGGTAATATTAGGTTCCCTTCATAATGAGGAACCTATCCCTCTCAGTCCAAAATGAATGTAATTACTTCATCTACATAACCTTCTGTTGCAATGAAGTCCATCGATTTTCCACTCTCTTGCTGAAGATTGTTTTTACTTATCTCTTTTCTTAAAGTTCGGCAAGAGTCTTGATGGGCTGAATTGCCTGAATCTGCAGCATTCTAGCAAGAGGATATCGGTTAAACGCAAGAAAGCATGTTTGCGATGACCAGTGGAGTTCAAAACCAACGGAGTCTCAGTCTAAGGCATTCAGTGAGACCATTTAGAACGGAGGTAGGGGAACGTTCCTGACTCACAGAGCGCGGAGATTGTGGAATTATCTGCCACTTAAAGCAGTCAAGGTGAAAATAAATGGAGATTATTTGTCGAAGTAACGAGATATGGCTCCTGGAACGAACTTGATCAAAGGATATGGTGAGAAAACAGTAACAGGGGATAGTGTTGGATAATCACCAAAGGTCACATTGAAAGTTATAGCAGGCTCGAATTATTGAATGATCTATCCCTGCTCATAGTTTCTGTTTTTCACTATGAAACAAATGGTGTTGTGATTCATTCCAGAATAGCTTCATAACTTCATTTGAATTCGACAGAATGACAACTGGCAGTTAATCTCTTCCATGAAGGAGGTAGTTATTTAACATCATGAAAGCATGAAACAATCTGTTGGCAACTCAGGTGAAACTCTCAGAAAGGTAGAAATAAAATCTTCCACGGTATGAGGGCATCACTGACTGAATGCATCATTTTATGTTTGCTACCGGAGTAAAGAAAAATATTCTGTTCCCTCTCGTTTGTATATTAGTAATAAGGGGGTTCACACTTGCACGATTGTCAACAAGACAAGTAGGAACGAGAATAAAAATAAAGGAATATAGTTCTGAGGCTTTATAAGGCCTCTGGTCTGACCAGACCACATTTTGATCATTATGAGCAAATTTGGGCTTACATCTCAGGAAGGATGAGCTGGTTCGCGAGCGCGTCTGGGGGAGGTTCACGACAATATTCACAGGAATAAAAGGCTGAACGTATGAGGAAAGTTTTAGGAATGTGGGTCGCAAGAATCTCGAAGGATGAAGGGTGAGCAAATTGAAACTTACAGGATACTGACATGCGTGGATGGAGTGAATGAGGGAAGATGTTCCATTTAGCAGGAGGGACCAGGATCAGAGGACACAGACTTAGGTGAAGATTGCGATTGTTGATGGACTTCCAGCCCAACTGTTTGTTCTGTGGTGCTGGGGCGTTCGTGAACCAATGATATGTGGAGTGTTTCATTTTGAGTTTCCTGAAAAGCACGTTAGTCACACGCTCCTGATCTTTGGGCACCCAGTGGCAATATAAAAGTATAGGTTAGAGGAACTCCGCGTGGGTTTGCTACTGGGCCAGTGCAAACTAGCCATAAACTGGTCTAGGCAGCGGGACGTGGAAGGGGTCGTTATGACCGATTGCCTACCCGTCTTATGAGGTTACGTTTCAGTCCAGATGTCTCTGAAGAATGAGCACATGGTGCTTACGAACATCCGCGAGATTTTCAGGGACAGGCCCTCCTACTCTATTTTGATTTTATCCCTGCTCTCCCCTTCATCTTTCTAATCATGGAACATTGCTCTTTGGTGTGAAAGGCACTTTTTGTCACTGGCCCCTGTGTTGTTTCCTTTCTTCCTGCTGATGGAAAATGAATAAGGGTTTATGAACCTGTTGTTTTTCGTTGTGACTTGCAACTGCACATACACAACTTTGGTGCTAGGGAAGAACAGAAAGACAAACATAAATTTCCTCACTTCATGCACCAGTCACTACAGCCCAGGAATCAGTTTCGTATACATTTGTTGCACTTTCTCACTTTAGGAGGTCAAAACTGGAGTAATATATTAAGTAACATTGATTTATATTATATTATATCATTTTATATTACAAAATATTGTGATGTACCATATCAAGGAATGTTTGCCACACTTCGATTTCCTTCATTGAACACCACAATGGATCAGTGGTTAGTATTACCGTCTCACAGCACCAGGACCGAGGCTCTATTCCACAATTGTACACTGGCTGTGCAAAGTATGTACTTTCACCTCACCTCTGTTGGGTTTCCTCTGACATCCTTAGTTTCATCTCACATTCTAAAAATGTCGCAGCTTAGTTACATTAAACTTGGTGAATCAAGACCACAAGGGGGAAGATGGGAATTTCATCTGGTCTTGAAGCTCTTCAGGGGGTCTTGAACATATTCTGAAAAATGTCGCCTTCCAATCATGTTTACTTTTATTCACTCCCTTCCACAATCTGTGACATCTATCTCCTACCCGTGCTGAGCAAGTGAGTGACTGCTCCACTTGTAAAATATCAGAATGCTTATTTGATGGTGGGAACAAACAAAACGAGCCACACTTACTCCAGAGGCCAAACTTAAGTTCTTGAGGGATATAGATTTGGAATGACATTGAGGCAGATAGAGGAGTTTGAACTGAGGAGCATTCTCGAAGGAGTGGTTGGTGCATGGAGATCAACTGACGATCATTGTGGAAATGTTCAATGATTCCCCGAATGCCCGTGAAATATATATATATATATATATATAGCCTTGTGACTCCAACCGACAACGTTATGGTGACTACCCACCTACACTGCCTGACCCACGCGACTGTGGGTACTACTGACCTGCTGTGGACTTATTTGCAAATCCACACCCAGTTTACAATGGACTGCTCGGTGTTTGCTTGTGACTCCAGACACAAGCACTGACTGTACAACAGATCTGCTCGGCATCTCCATGTGAGTACACTTCTGCAATCCCACGCATACCATTGACCTACTGTATCTTAGTATGTGACACAAAGGTATGCTTCCAAAAGATCTGTACTGTCTGTGACCTGAGATGCACAGCACTTTGTTTACCACCGATGTGCTCTGTCTTCATGTCTGCCTCAAGCTACACTGCATTATGATTACCAATGACTTGGTCTGTCTCTACCTTTGAATCCAGATTCACAGCACCTTAGTTACGACTCACCTCCTTAGTCTCTGCATGTGACTGCAATCCACTTCACTGTTGTTATTACTGGTCTGCACTGTGTCTTACGCCAGACCCACATTCATGGATTCATGTAATCCCTACAGTGATGAAATAGGCTCTTTGCGTCAACAAATATAGATCGAGCATCTGAAGAGTAACCCAGTAAGACGCATTCCACTCGCCAATTAATCCACATTTCCATGAACTAATGAACCTAACCAACATACCCCTGAACACTACGGACAATCTGGCAAAGCCAATTCATCTAATCTGCGCAATTTCGGATTGTGCGAGGAAACGGGAGCGGCTGCAGGACACCCAGGCAGAGGCGAGGAGAATGTGCAAACACCACACGAACAGTCGCCCGAGGCTATAATCAAACACTGGTTCCTGGCATTGTGATACAGCAGTGATAACCACTGAGACACGGTGATCTTTGGATATCAGAAAACATTCATAAGATCTGTTATTGAGCTTTATGGATAGACTCTGTTACGTTTTTCTCTGCAGCTTGGGGGAACCTTATCGAAGATTATAAAATTATGTCGAGCATGGATAGACTGAAAAATACATAAATTTGCCCCAGGGTCAGTGAGTCCAAAACTAGACAACATGGTTTGATGTCTGAGATGGAAACGTTAAAAATGGGCAACATTTTTCACTCATAGCGCAGTGTGAGCATGGAACGAATTACTTAAGGAAATGATAGAGATTGCTACAATTGCAGCACTTAAAAGGCGTCTGGGTTAATGTGCAAATAGGAAATCTTCAGCGATATATGCCTGAAAGTTTGGCAAATGGGTTTAGATTAATCAAGCATGTTTGGTGGAATGGCTGAGTTGGACCAAAGATTTTGTTTCTGTGAGGTACATCTCTATGACACAAGATTCACGGCACTATGGCTACCAATGATATTCTCCGTCTCTGCATCTCTTTGCAGAACAACAGCACAATATTTTGCCATGATCTATTCTCTCTCTGCATTTGACTTCACACCAAAAATATTGTGGTTATCACTGATCTGCTCAGGCTATAAATTTGAATCCAGATTCACAGTACTCTGTTTCACAGTCATCTACTCTACCTCTACCTTTTACTGCAGAACACCAGCTCCGTAAATACTGTCTCTTCATTCGACTCCAGACACACAGATCAGTATCTACCACTGAACTGTTCTGTGTTACTCCAGACCAACTGCATTGTGTCACCACTATCTGTTTTGTCTCTGCTTGTAACTCCAAACCCAAATTCCTGTGGGCAACACTGATCGTCTCTGTCTCTACACGAGACTCCAGAAGCACAACAGTGTGATCATTATTAACTTGCTGTCTCGACATGTGACTCCAGAACCACTGGCCTGTGGTTTCCACTGATCTGCTCCCTCTCTACATCCGAGTCCCGACACACAGCACTGTGGTTACCGCTTACCTGCTCTGCATCTGCATTCGAATCAGGCCCACAGCAATGTGTTTACTCCAACCTGCGCTTCTCTAACAAGTGACTACAGACTCTCAGCAATGTTATGAATGCCCTGCTCTGTAACGACAGACACAAAGCATTGGGTTTTCTATTGATGTATTCTGTCTCAATATGTGCCGCATGGCCGACGTAATTTTGCTTTGAAATAAACTACTCTCTTTCTGCATGTGGCTGGAGGCTGAAAGCACAGTGATTACCAATGACTTGCTTTGTCTCTACATATAACTCCAGACTGAAAGCACCGTGGTTGCCATTGACCTATCCTGTCCCTACATTTGATTACAGGCACAAAGCACAGTGGTTATCACTGACCTAATATCTATCTACACGTGACACCAGTCCGCAGCACTGCAGTTTTCACTGGTCCACACTGTGTCTGTATATGATTCCAGACTTACAACACTGCACGTAACACAAAAGATTTGGAAGGAAGCTGCCAAGGTTTAAGGTGTTGAGCCTCAGGGAGAGCCTCAGAAAGCTGTTGTTTCTCTTCCCTGGAGGAGATGGGTGGCCTTATAAAAGTTTACAAAATTATGAGCGGCATGGATAAGTTGCAAATTTCATGCCTTTCCCCGACAGCAGGGGAGTCCAAAACTAGAGAGCATTTGTTTAAGGGTGAGAGGAGAAATGTTTAAAAAGGGCATGAGTGGCGACGTTTTTTCACGCAGTCGATGGTGCGTGCATAAAACGTACTGCCAGCAGACGCGACAAACACTGTGACAGTTACATCATTTAAGAAGCACCTGGATGGGCATATGGGCAGGAAGCTTTGAGTTCGATAAGGGCCAAATGGTACCAAATGGGTTAGATTAATTTAGACTATCTTGTCGACATGGCCAATTTGGACAAAGATGCTGCTTCCCTGCTGCACATTTCAGTGATTCTACGACTCTCGACCAATAGCATTCTGAGTACCAGTGATATACCCTGACTCTACATCTGCATGTCAATCTAAATCATTTAGATATATATTAGAATTGGTAGAGGTCCCAGTAGGAACTTTTGTGGACAACCATTAGTCACGGACCTACAGAAAACAATCGCCGATGTTAGACTGACCTACCGTTTCCTGTATTACCCCTATTTCCCTTCTTGAATACAGGAAACAACAATAGCTATTCTCCAGTCGTTCAGGATCTCGTACATGGTGAGCGTTGACAAAAAGCTGTTGTTCAAAGCTCCAAAAACACTTCTCCCTCTCAAATAACTGTGATAGATACATTCAAACCCTAGCAACTTATCCGCCCTAATGCTTCTCAAGAAAGTCGAAATCACATCTTTGTTGCTCTCCCTGTGCCCTGGCATATTTGTATACTCCGTACATATTTCATTCTACTCAATGTCCTTTTACTGGGTGACTGCCAATGCAAAGTATTCATCAGTGTCTCATCCACATCCTCTGTATCCAAGCACAGGCTCCCTCCATTATCCCTGTGTCGTCCATTTTCTTCCTCGTTATACTTCTGGTATTAATGTTAACATGTAATGTCTTGGAACTCCCCTGAACTCTGCTTGCCAAGGGAATTCCATGCCCCTTTCTTGCTCTCCTAAATCCCTGCTTTAGTACCATCCTGCCCTCATTAAATTTTACATGGGCGTTTTCCAATTCATGCTTCCTAAAACCCACATATGTTTCCCTTTTCCCTTTTGACTCGATTCACAACCTTCCTCGTTATCCAAGTGTTCTTTGCATTGCTATCCTTGCTTTCCATCCATCCACTACACTATTGTTGCCACTGTCTCAGCAAGTAACTCCAGACAGAAGCACTATGTTTCCCTTGACCAACTCTGTCTCCAGCTAGAACTCCAGACGCACAGCACTGCGGTTAGCTTGACATACTCTATCTGTCCTGATGACTGAAGACCTACAGCACTGCTGCTAACACTCACCTGTTCCGCAACTACATGTGACTCCTGGCCAACACACTGTGGTTGTGCCTGATCTGCTTTTATTTGACATGTGCTTATCAGTGTCCTATCTGCTTATAACTGACCTACCTTGTTCTGTCCGCAATTCCAGACAAAAAAAAACTCTGTCTCTTCATATGACTCCTGGTCAACTGTACTGAGGTTATCAATTACTTGTGCTTTCTCTGCACTAAACTCCAGCCCCACAGTACCTTGGCTTCACTTCTCTGCTATGCCTCAAGAGGTGAATCTCCATGCACAGCAATCTGGTTATTATTGCCCCTCTGTGTGTATTCATGTCACTCCAATCCCGCAACATTTTTGTTATGACTGACGTCCTCTGCTTCTGCATGCGACTTCAGACCCACAGCTACCATTAACTTGGTTCGGGTCTGCATGAGACTCCAAATTCCAGAACTGTGGTTGCTGCTGATCTGCTGTGCCAACACTTGTGACTACAGCACTGTTTTTACCAACACTCTGATATGGGTCTATTTATGAATCCAGAACCACCGTTCCATTGACCTAATCTGTCTATATTTCATGACTCAATGTTAACTGCAATACACAGGCGCAGCGCTGTGTGTACCACTAACATGCCCTGGCCCTATATTTAGCGCCAGACCCACAATGTTATTTTGATCTTGACCTCGTCTGCTCCTACACGTGAAAACAGGCCCACTCAACAGTGTGGTAATTAACCTGCGAATGGAATGATGGCCTTTCTTTCAATGGAATAGTACACCTCCCTTCACCAAGTCATCAGGCAGCACATTCTATTCTGGACCAACTACTGCACCTAAGAAACTGATGCACTCTGGTCTTAGACACAGCACTCATGGGAAATAAATTTTCATAATCTATTCCACTCATAATATCCCATTCTTCCTCAGCATTCTGGGGATTGATTTTCTTTCCAGGCTTTGAGGTCGGACAGTTATGCATTGGACAGAAACAGGTATGCCTCTGTGTGCAACAGCACGCTCCCCTTCCCTCAAGTGAAGAGGGGACAAGGAGCCAGTGACATTGCCGGCAGGCTGCCATTTGTGTCTGTTGGAGCAGAGAATCAGAGAATATTGGAGATTATCTTCAAGTCCGTTCAAGACCTTGTGCCTTTCAATTTCAAATTGTGTCCCCTTGTGGGACTCAGGAAGCAGTTGTTTTCTGCTCACTCTGCCCGTGTTCTCCAAACATCTATGCACATGTAACAGGCCTGCCCAATACTGCCTTTGCTGTAAAGAAAACAATCCGTTTAAATCCAGCCTCTCTCCAAATCCATGATGCTCCATTGAACAGAGTACAACAAATGAACAGACCCTTCTGCCAGCATGTCTGTGACGATCAGTGTACTATTCTAATATTATACCATCTGCCTTCTATATGGTCAAGATCCCTGTATAGTATGCCTGTTCATCCGTCGATCTAATTGCCTGTTAACCTTTGCTATTATATCCAATTCTATCACTTCCCTGGCAGTGTATTCCGGACAACTATCACCCTTTCCGTAAAAAAAAACTATCTCATGCATATTCTTTCAAACGTTTTCCTCTGTGCACAATACAAAGCGACATTTCCACCTTGGGTGTTTCACATCCTTCCTTCAGATCGCCTCTCAGCACCAAATCTCGAGCACAAATCATTAAAATTTGTTGAAAGGCTTTTGGTAAAAAAATCGGCTCCGATCCAAGCGACATCCTGGTGTAACTCTTTCCGAGGCCTTCCAAACCATACAGATCCGCCCTACAGGTTAGCGACCGGAGCTACAAATGATCTGACAGTTGTGGCTACACCAAAGGCACACCTAGCAGCTGAGATGCTGCAGTATGAAGAACATCAATGCATCTTACCCATTTTCTGACAACTCCCCTCCTCACATCACTGCAATATTGATATGAAAGTTTCTGATTTCTACCCATACTGACTCGGTAAAAACCCCTCATCGACGATCTTCCTTTTTGCAGCTGTGATATTATCGCTGATTAGCAATGCCAATCCTCCATTTCTTTTCCGCCCCAAACACCCCAATATGTTTGAAACATCTAAACGCTGGAACATTCAACAACCAATGTGAAATTTGGTCAGACTCTCTGAAATGCCCCGATGCACTGTGCCGGTGAAAGCCCGGGATATATCAGTGAGTGAATGCGCATTTTTCTGATTTCAAGTGTTCATGGATTCAGCCTGTCGTGATCCTTCGTACCAGGAAAGAGAGTGCTCTCATCGTCTTGATGTGGGTCAGTTCAGCCCAGAACTACTCAGGTGCAAGAAGTTAGGAGGACCTTGCACAGAATCCTTCCTCACAATATTCAAGCGCTTAACAGCACCACCCAAAACAACTCGTCAGACATTGCTCAGGCACTTTGGAGGAAAGAAGGTGAAGCAGCGGCTTTCATTCACTGTGTGATTGAGGAATGTGCTTCATAGGAACATCTGCTGAAAATAGGCAATGGGAGCAGAATAATTGTGAAGGAAGTAGACAAAGAAACCAGACAGCTACAATGAGTAAGTGAGAGAAACAGAGACGGAGATGTAAATTGAGAGCAAGAACTTGTGTGTGTGTGTCAGCGGCAGGGAGGAATGCAGAGAGAGTGAGAGAGGCAGACAGGGAGGGTCAGTGAAAAAGAACGTGCGATAGACAGAGTCAGAGTGGCAGAAATTTGGAGAAAGCAAGAAAGGAGAGGGGAAGAGCGTTTGGCAGAAAAATTCACACATACAAGTGAGGCCGTGGGAGTGAGAGGCAGCAAGTGACAGACAGTGAGACAGATTGTTAAACAGCTAATGAGACTGAGACGAGAGAGAACGAGAGATACAATGTGCGTTAGGATGTCAAGAGACCGAGACGAATGAGAGAATGACATGTAAAGATAAATCAGCCTAGATACAGACAAAGTGAGAATGACAGAATGAGTGACAGATAGACAGAGTGAAAGACACCTACAGATTGAACAATATATAAATGAAAATAGAAGGTAAAAGAGGATGTGTGAGGGAAATTTGGAAGTGAAATGCAGAAAGACAGGGACATAGAAACAGAGTAAGACATAAAGGAGAGCAGATAGAGAGGGAGTAGGCCAACAAAATCACAGAGAGGTTGAAAATGATGAGACACTGTGAGACAGAGAGACAGAAATACGGACAAAAATAAAAGAGATAAAGAGAGCTACAGAGTGAGTGAGCGAGAAAGAATATAGGAAGACAGAAAGTAACAGAAAGACAGCATGTGAAACTGACGAGAGAGATAGATTGAGTGAGAAGTAGAAAAAAACCTAAGAGTCTGAGAACAAGACAAAAACAATCTTAGCGACGGAGAGGCGTTGGGATTCTTTGCCTATATTGACAGACTGCGTTTTATTGATCTCTTCCAGTTTACCAGGTTGGAGGTCTCCGATATTTACTTGCCTCTTAATGTGGGTTTGTTGGAGACCATTCCTGTGGAATCAGGATTAAAAAGGGAGCAAGATTCCCTCTGCCCTTTATACTCGACAGGTTTGGAGGTGCTGACAGGAAGAGGAAAATAATGTTCTTCCTCATACTTGGATTCTTGGCCATGTGTTTATCCAGAACCTTTTCATTGCCACGGACACATATCATCCACAAAGGTCGGTGGCCCCCAAATGTGGGCGTGTGGGCGAGGCTTGTCGAGAAGCTGGCTGGAAACGTGAAAATATAGTATCCATTTTCCAAAGAGATGGTGGCTGAGCCTGATTCCAGCCTTTACTCCACGCAGTCCTATTCGTCCCAGTAATCCTCCTGGTTCCGTGAATGCACCCTCTGACAGTACCTCCTGGAATATTGATTAAAAAGGGGAACAGAAACTGCTTAGTTAGCCAATCAAGACTGTTGCACCATTCGTTATGATCATAGTTGATTCTCTTATGACAGTCATAGAATAACACAGAATGGAAACAGATGCTTCGGCCCGAAATGTTCCAAATCGACCATGGTGACCACTCAGCTGGATCCAATTGCCTGCATTTGATCCATATTCCTCCACTCCTTCCCTTACATGTACATATCCTCATGCTTTTAAAAATATTGCTGTTGTTCCTGTCTCGAGCATTTTCTCTCGCCGCACATTCCACATGTGCACTACTTTCTTGGTGAAGAGGTTGTTCATCGGGTCTTTTATAAATCTTTCCCTTCTCACCTGAATCCTATGCCCAGTAGCTTACCCATCCATGGTTAAAAAGACCACATGCACTCATCTCTGCGCCTGTTGCATTAACACTTCTCAACACGGTCACTCCTCATTCTCCTACGTTCCAAGGAATAAAGTCCGACCCTGGCAATATTCTTCTTATACCTCTTGCTTACTCGTCTAGGCAACATCCTCTTTATAGAAAGAGAGAAACCGGCAGAGAAAACAAACACAGTAATTCGTAAGCTCGACCCATTCAGCCTGCTCAACCATTCAATATGATGTTTGCTGTCCATCTTCCCTTAGAAATAAAGATAGAGAGAAAAACACACACACACACACAGAGAGAGAGAGAGAGAGAGAGAGGAGAGAGAGAGAGAGAACCCAAAACACGTAAAATAGTAAAATGAATGGACCATTCAGCCACTGACACCTGCTCCACTCTGTCACATGACCAGTACTGGTTGTCTCCTTGATGGTCAGGCAATCAAACAGATAGACTTCCGAACAGAGAGAAATCCACACGGCTGAGAGAGAAAGACCCAGAAGCATTTAAATTCAGAGTAGGAGTTGTCCAATTGATCCACAATATGCTGATAACTGATCCACTACCTTAACGTCATATGGTTTGTTGGTTGTCATTTCGTTATGATGGGAATTTCAATACTTGGGTTACATCGATGAAATGAGACATGGGGCATTTAGAAAATAAACGGATTTTTTCTTTACACAGAGAGCGATTAGTGTGTGGAATGAACTTCCTGAGAAATTAATGGATATGGGTACCATTAAACATTTAAAAGTCATTTGGTAAAGTCCACGAATAGGAGACGTTTGGAGGGATATGGGCCTGGAGCAGGTATGTGGGTGAGGTGTAGATTG
Source organism: Hemiscyllium ocellatum (assembly GCF_020745735.1). NCBI lineage: Eukaryota > Metazoa > Chordata > Chondrichthyes > Orectolobiformes > Hemiscylliidae > Hemiscyllium > Hemiscyllium ocellatum. The sequence goes on from NW_026867571.1 coordinate 752,122, forward strand.
GGATTAAGCTTGTTGTTGAGACTTGCATTTGTAACTTCTATTTTTCGCAAGTCTATTGTGTAACATGGAGCGAAATTTGAATTAGACTTTTGAGGAGCAGCTTGTATTTCGAAGGAAGAAGGTAATATATTTGTTTGCAGCAACTGGCCTGGAGAGATATGTGCAGGTTAATTGCTGCTTCTGGGACACTATTCACATTTTGGCATGAGGATGCAATGCTTAAAGAGTAGCAGTTGTTTTAACCTTGGATTGGTCAATTCAAGATAGAGTGGTATGGCCAGTCATTCACAGATAATCATGAAATACGTTGTTTGAACAAGTTTAATCTTGGATTTGGGCAGAGGACAGTGTGAGTGGAAGCTGCTGAACTGGAAGCTGTTTTGAGTTCTGCTTTCTTCAGTCTTATATTCAGTTGAAGGACTGTTGATCTGGAAAACATCAGGAAACGTTTTAGATTTCACCTCTTTGAAAATCATTGAATGTCTTAATATTAATATGATGTGATTCAGGGATAGGGAGGCTGATTTGAATTGTCTGGCAGTCACTATGATGTCACAACGAGGTGAACAATAGAGGAAGAGTTAACCCGAAGTGAATAATTGGCAGGGAGACAGAGGACAGTAATGAGGTAGTTAGAAAAAGGGGTGGAGAATCAAAGAGGAAACAAGTTAGAGGAAGGAACTTGAAGTGAGAAAGGAACAGAACAGAAGAAGACAGCGGCAGAACAGTGTTTAGTAATTCTGTCTCACATTGGCAGGGACCCGAGATTGAGTCCAAACTTGGGTGACTGCCTGTTTGCAACTTCCCCTTATGTTTGTGTAGTTTATTCTGGTTACTCCAGTGTCCTCCCACAGTCCAAATATGGGCAGGCTGTGTGGTTTGACCATAATCACCAGCACAGACTGTCGACTGATGTGCAAAGAAGATGGATTAGCCATGGAAAATTTACGCTGGGATATGTCAGGTGCTTGTGCGCATCAGAGGGTTGGATTGGACTCGATGGGCTGACTAGAATCCCGAAAGAGATGTTTTGAAAGAGCAAACGAGAAGCAGGGAGAAAATACCTGTGTAGAAACAAAAGGCAAGTTACAAGAGTGAGAAATAGATAGGAGGAAACAGAGGATTGGGAACGGGGCGAAACAGCGAACGAAAAACCGAAGGACATAATAAGAAAGGGAGAGAAGCAGACTAAGGGATGGGGGTGGGGTGAAAGACAGAGGGATAAATATCTGGGAAAAGAAATAAAAAGTACTAAGGAAGAAACTGGTCAGGTGAAACAAAGTGGGAGTAGCAAGGGGAGGCAATGAGATGGGGAATCAAAAAGTGAGAAACAGAGGTGGTAAAATGAGATGGGGGGAATGTAAGGAACAGAAGCGTACGAAGATAAAAACAGACCTGGAGAAACAATGCTGAGGGAAGGTTAACAAGTAAACTGGAAGTGGGAGGTGGGAAGCAAGAGTCTAGGAAACCAGGAGGTGAAGCAGAAATGAAGAGTCAGACAACGCCAGAGACAAGCAATGGATGAGTTGTTGACATTGTCTTTGTAGATAGTAATGGAGATGCATGATGGCAATGTCTCCCTCCCGTTTTCTGACTTATCCATTTCTCCTGACAGTGTGCATCCACACTAATCCCAGTGAAAAACTGAATGCTGGTCAAGAGGTGGTCTTAATGCAGTAAGCTTTATTCTCATTTAAAAAAAAAGATCAGCGGGACAGTGGATGATCATATTTAGAGAATCAAGCAAAGACTGAATTATCAAAATGACAGCAAGCATTATTCGGAACTCAGGTGAGTCTCAAAGTCGGAAATATTGCATTTTTTGTACCATATCATAAAGTGGCAGATGCCATTGAAGGAACATCTCCTGCTGTTTGCATGACAGCCTTCTTCTCTACAGATCCTTTCATCGCCCTCGCATTCCAATAGATTAACTGAGAAAAGGAAAGGAAATCTCAGTTGATTAAACGGTCAGTAGACTCTAGCATAAAAAGAGCATCACACTGTGCACGGTCCTCCTAGTGTGGTCGAACAGGGGTATTTGATTAATAGAACAGTGCACGTAATTCCCAGAGTGGTCTAACTTTGAGACATGGAGATTAAAACCATTCACAGTGCTACAAGTGTGGTATAACTTAGAAGTAGTTGAAACAGGTAGATTAGCAACATTGAAAGGCATTTGAATAAATACATGAATAAGAAATGTTTCAAAGAATATGAGTCCAGTGCCGACAAATGGGGTTAGCTTAGTTGGACATTTTGGCCGGCATGACCAGCTTGAGCCAAAGGGACTGTAGTCACGCTGAATGACTCAATTACTCCAGACGTAGTGACATTGAGCCAAGAATGGTATACACGTGCTCCACATATTGACGAAGTGAGGGTTATTGGTGAGCAAAATAAAGTCCAGTATACCCAGTCAGATCTGACCGAGGGATATAATGACCAGAAGAGTGCACAGTGTTCTAGGTATGGTGTAACATTTGATGATCAGAACAATGTACATTGCTTCCTGTGTGATCTAACCTCGTTACATTGGGATTGAAAATATGCATAGTACTCTACGTGTGTTTATTGAGGGCGCAGACAGCCGTACAGTGCATAATGCTACACGTATGGTCAGGCGGAGGAATATGTTTCAGAATTTTGCATAGTCCTCAGTTATGTTTGAACTGAGGGATATGGTTACCAGGGAAGTGCGCAGTGCTCCAATTAATTTCTAAAAGAGGGACTTGTCAAAAACTGCGTAGCTTTACAGAAAAGCAATCGATATATCGCTGTCTGACAGAATTTAACTTTCTGTCATACCTGAATTACCTGGAGACGACTGATTAACCATTCCATTTGACTGGATGACATGAGCAGCTAACATTTCACACGATTATTTCCTTCGGTGGAAATGATTGGGTGCAAGTAGATTGTCAAAATCAGTGTAGAAATGGGGTGATGTTTGGATGAATTTAGGCATATTGGGGCTCAGGAACATGTAGACACAACGACCAAGACAGAAGAAAGAAAAACATGTACTTTTCCAGAAAGACATTTGGAGGAATGCAGATGACGTGTCGGATCGACTGACTGGAGATTTTTACCAAAGAGGAGTAACACGATATCAGTTGAGCTGCGCTTCTAACTGTGGTGTAAGATTGATGGAAATTATCCTCCAAGTGCCACATGTTAGAGGGAAATACAAGGGAAATAAGGACCAATCAGTGGCGGAAAAGCGTTTTTGGCTACTTCATTGAAAACTATTTGAATGCACTGCCAGACGAAGTCGTGGAGGCTTATCAAAACATAACACTTAAAAGGCAATTGAATGAGTACATGAATAAGAACGCTTTTGAAGGCTGATATAATATTACTGGACAATTCTGCAGGAATGGCACCTTCTGTGAAAGAAAATCGATTTAATGTTTTACTTTAATGCTTGGCTACAGCCATGGTGCAGAAGAGGGGGATTCCGGTATCTGGATAACTGGAGTTCTTTCTGGGGAAAGTGGGACCTCTATAAACAGGATGGTCTACACCTGAATCTCAGGGTCACCAGTATCCCTGGAGGGAGGTTTGCTAGTGCTCTTTGGGGGGGGGGATTAAACTAACTCTACAAGGGCATGGGAACTTAGACTGTAGCTTTAGGGTGCAGGACCTGGAGTGGAGGTAGGTTAGGAACATGGCATAAATCTCGAAGGAGGATGCCTGTAAACAGGAAGGTGGCTTGAAGTGTGTGTACTTCAATGCGAGAAGTATACGAAATAAAGTAGGTGAATTTGCAACGTGGGTTGGTACCTGGGATTTCGATGTTGTGACTGTTACGGAAACATGGGTAGAACAGGGACAGGATTGGCTGTTGCATGTTTCAGGGTTTAAATATCTTAGTATGGTCAGAGGTAGGGGTAAAAGAGGGGGAGGTGTGGCATTGTTCGTCAAAGATAGTATTACAGCGGTGGAAAAGACGATGGATGAAGACTCGCCATCTGAGATAGTTTGGGCTAAGCTTAGAAATAGGAAAAGTGAGATCACCCTGTTACTCAGCGAGTCGTGAGTTCATGGAATGCCGTGCCAGTAATAATGGTGGACTCTCCCTCTTTATGGGCATTTAAACGGGCATTGGATAGACATATGGAGGATAGTGGGCTAGTGTAGGTTTGGTGGGCTTGGATCGGCAAAACATCGAAGGCCAAAGGGTCTGTACTGCTTAGTATGTTTCTATGATCTACTTCGCCACCACAGGTATACCCTCCCTCCACCTTCAAAGCCCAGTAGCAGCAATATATACCAACTGCAAGACGCACTGCATGCATTCTACAAAGATGATCAGACAGCATTAACCAAACCTTTGAAAACGTCAATGGGGACGAGCAAGTGGAACACCACCTCTGCACGTTCCCTTTCAAATCACTTGCGGTCCTGACTTGGAAATATTTCGCCATTCCTTCAAGTTTACTTGGTTAAAACCTTGGAATTTGTTTTGCAATGGCACTATGGAACTGACGTACAAAACTTGGAATATAACAGTTAATGAAGGCACTCCCTACTCTCGGGGCAATTACTAATCATGGGAAATACTAGATACACGAGTGAATAAAATAATATGAATATTTAAGCATATTTGAATGTATCAGAGAGAGAGAGGGGGAGAGAGATTTCGCAAGGCAGCATGAGGGAAAGATGGGAAAGCAGAGAAAGAATTAAGTCATGAAACAGCAGGATAGAGAAAGGGATTTGTAATCAAAATCATCTAGGAAAATGGTCTAGAAGCAGGACGAAGGAGACAGGGAGAGAGACACAGAGAGAAGCCGACGTCATAAGTAGTGAGACATATGGGGAGAAACTGATATAATTATGGAGAGAAAGAGAGAAACAAAAACATGAAAAAGGGATAAACGGTGAAGGTCAGGAGAAATGTGAAAACAGAGAACAGGGAAATGAAAGGTGAAACATTTATACTGTGACTTGGGAGAAAAATGAATTGCCAGTGAGGTGCGAAACTGCTGGAACCTCAGAAGAGCTAGATGCATTGTACAATTACAAAATAAGCATACGTTCATGATGGCACAATCTGTTCTACTAATGCCTTTCCTTGTGTAAATATTAAATGTCGACTGAAAGAAAAACAGAAAATCATCAAAGTGTCACAACGCTTTTTCTAAAGTGGTTAGGTGTCAGAAAGCGACATTTCTTTATTCCTTAAAATTGTTTCGTGGCTCAAGAAGACTCAGTCCTTGATTTACTTTTCAGAGGGCAGTAAACCAGGACAGGCTTCTATCAGTCTGATTTGGGACAGAGATAAAAATGATTTTGAGAGGCCTTTTTAAGATCAGACTTCAGGCCAAAGTGGCCATGTTTTATCCACTTTGGAAAACATTAGGATTGATGAGTGTCCAGGGCCATGCCTGATTTATCGTTTGCAGCTCCGGGAAGCGAGAAAGGATGTTGCAAAGCCGCTGGCGAAGAACTTTGCTTCCTCACTCTCCACGGGATTCGTACCACAAGATTGGAAGGAGGCGAATGAGGTTCCACTTTTTAAGAAGTTTAATAGGGAAATCCTTGGTAATTAAGGACCAGTCAGGCTCACGTCTGTGGTCATCAAAGTGGTGGAAAGAATTCTGAGGGATAGCATTCATGACTATTTGGCAATGCAGAGTGTGATTAAAGGCAGTCAGCATGACTTTGTGAGAGGCAGGTCGTGCCTCACGAAACTTATTGACTTCTTTGAGGCGGTGTGAACACAGGTCGAGCAGTGGATGGGTTGTTTGCGGACTTCAGCAAGGCATATGATAGGATTCCCCATGGTCGGTTCATTCATAAAGTAAGGAAGTATAGGATACATGGAGATTTGGATATTTGGATTCAGAATTGCCTGGCTGAAAGAAGGCAAAGATTGATTGTAGATGGAAAGTATTCTGCCTGGAAGACAGTTTTGAGTGGGGCCCCGCAGGGTTCTGTTCTTGGGCCTCTGCTCTTTGTACTTTTTATAAATGGCTTGGATGAGGATGTTGAGGGATGGGTTAGTACATTTGCAGATGACACACAGGTTGGACTTGTCGTCGATAGTATAGAGGGCTGCTGCAGGCTGCAGCGTGACATTGACAGGATGCAGAGCTGGGCTGAGAAATGGCAGGTGGAGTTCAATCTGGATAAATGCGAAGTGATGCATTTCAGAAGTTCGAGTTCAAATGCTGAATATAGGATTAAAGGCAGGATCCTTGGCAGTGCGGAGGAACAGCGGGATCTGGGTGTGCATGTACATAGATCCCTCAAAATTGCCACCCAATTGGATGGAGTTGTTAAAAAGCACGTGGTGTTTTGGCTTACATTAACAGGGGGATCGAGTTTAAGAGCCGTGAGGTTTTCCAGTAGCTCTACAAGTCGCTGGTGATACCTCACTTGGATCATCGCCCTATGATAGGAAAGATACAAAGGCTTTGGAGAGGGTGCAAAGAAGGTTTACCAGGATTCTGCCTATACGGGAGGGCTTGTCTTTTGAAGAAAGGTTGAATAAGCTCATATTTTCTCTGTGGAGAGAAGGCTGCAGAGAGGGGACCTGATCGAGGAGAAAAAAATAATGAGAATAATAGATAGAGTCAATAGCCAGAAACTTTTTTCGCAGTGCAGGATTCACTGGAACGAGAAGTCATAGTTGGAAGTTATTAGGAGGAGGGTATAAAAGAGACATCAGAGGTAAGTTCTTTCCGCATGTTGCAAGAGAGTTGTGAATGCATGGAATGCGTTGCCAACTGAGGTGGTTGAAGCGACGTCATTGGGGACATTTAAGCGATTCCTGGACATGCACATTGAAAGCAGTGTGTTGAGGGGTGCGTAGTTAAGTTACTATACTTTGCATTATGCTTAAGTTTCGGCACAACATCATGGCCCTAAGGGCCTGTTCTGTTCTGGACTTTTCTATGTTCTATGTTCTAAGGTGAGAGTTTGAAGCTAATTTTGAAATGTGTAAATACAGGGAGATCCACCCGAACACATAGAGTTTGGGCTCAGCCACATGCACCGAATGGATGTGGAAGGAAACTGTCTTTCTGATCTGGATGGGCAACACACTGGGGGGCCGGAGTTTTCAGAGCATTGTCATTACTCAGTAGGTGACTGATAGCTTTTGTTGCACATTTATATCTTTGACAGGAGGTCCGAAGGAATGGTGACATAAAAGCAAAAAGAGAAACACGCGGGAAATAACTTCAGCATTGAGAGTAAAAAAAAAATTCCCATTTCTCCTGCAGCCTAAGTGAAACATCTCCCTCCTGGATTGGAAGGAATGAGGAAGGGGAATCCAGAATCCCATGCCCATTAAAGTCAGCGTTTGAAATAACGACTGGTTCGACCCCTGCCCCCGAGGGACCTTTTTCACTTCCCTGTGAAATACAACACGAGCTGAGAAACCAAAGTCTTTCACAGTCGCGTTGAATTATGGGGGGAGAGACTGTCATTTCTCTATCCATTTCACAGTGTCCATTCATCAGCTGGACATGTTGGGACACGCATCTGTAGTCTTTGGAATTTGAAACAAAACCTTCTGGATCAGAAATAAATAAAATGGAAAATATCCGGAGCAATTCAGCAGCTCTGGCAGAACTTGCATATACTCACTTCCTCGTGTCTGTGTTGGTTTCCTCCGGGTTTTACGGTTTCCTCCCACCGACCAAAGATTTGTAGGTTAGTTGAATTTGCCCTGCTAACTTTTCCATACTGTTCAGCGATGTGTAGGGGAGATGCATTAGTCAGGAGAAATGTAAGTTTATAGATTAACATAATTCATCTCAGTGTGATACTCTTCTGAAGGTCGGAATACGTCAATTGGGTCGAAAACCTGTTTCCTCACTGTCGGGATTCTATGAAAATAGAGTGAATAATTCGCAGCCACATTCAAGGAACAGCTGCTTCCACCACCACGGACGCTCAGAAACAATACTGTGTCCGATGTACATGAAGCACTGCTAAGATTCTCCAAACATCCCTGGCGATCTCCTCACAAGAGGGACACGGGGGAGGGGCGTTGGGAATGGGATAGGTGGGAGGAGGATAAGGTGAGGGTGATAGGCTGGAGAGGGGCCTATCCACGTCATCTTCACCTCGTTCCACTGTCACATTCCCAATGCTCCTCCCCCAATTCCCTCCTCGCTACCTTTTATCTTAGCATGCTTCGCACATTTTCCTCATTCATGAAAAAGGGCTTATACCCGAAACGTCCATTCTCCTGCTCCTTGGATGCTGCCTGACCTGCTGCGCTTTTCAAGCAACACATTTTCCAGCTCTGATATCCAGCATCTGCAGTCCTCACTTTCTCGCCAAGATAAGATGAATTGCGAGAGGTTTATTTTTCAGATTAGATTACTTACAGTGTGGAAACGGGCCCTTCGGCCCAACAAGTCCACATCGACCCTCCGAAGAGTAACCCACGCATACCCCTATACCTAACACTATAGCCAATTCACCTAACCTGTACATTTTTGGACAGTGGGCGGAAACCTGAGCACCCGTAGGAGACCCATGCAGACAATGTGCAAACTGCATACAGATAGATGCCTGACGCAGGAATTGAACCCAGATCTCTGACGCTGTAAGTCAACAGTGCTAACCACTGTGCCAACGTGCCACCCAGATCTGTCCGGGGATGCTCTGAGATGAATATGCATGAGGAATATGCCCTGTCATGATTTAAGAGTTTGTTATTGGATAGAACTCAATTGAAGCAACATGGATGCCGGACTTTAGCTTCACGATCTGTCCAGTTTCTGCTCTATTTGGCACAATGACTATAACCAACAACAGAACTGCGTTTTCAGTGTGAAGGCAACATTTCATCTTCACCAGACTGATTGCTCTTTATTCCTGCTAATGATGATGTGGATAGATGTATTTGAGACAGGAAAATCATCAAAAGGAAGGCAAGGACGGTATTCCCCTTTTTGCACTTTCCCTCAGTCAATTCGAACAATTATTAGAGAAACCCGGTCTTTCAGGGGGAAGTCGATTCAATTTCGATGTCCTGAATGGATTTGGAGTGCAGGCTTCTCACGAACGGTTTATTATTGTTCTTAACTTTGTAGAGGACAAGACTATCAGCTGAAGGAGGGTGTTAGGTGGGAACCAGCGGGAAGATTCCTTTGCCATATCTACCAATATGACAGGGCCTCCCCGCGGGTAGTAATCGATGCATGTAATTGCACAAGGTGACTCTGTGAGACTAACACTGTTTAAACTACAATTTCTGACGCTGATGTTCACGCAGAACCTCCTCTAAGGTTCTGTTAATACTTAACTTGCAGTCTCCAATTCTAGTTATATATTGGACAATTCCAGTCCTCGGTGGCAGGTATAATCGTCCTAACGATAGTCACTTGCTGCACTCTCCCAACTCAGACTCTGTCATCGTTTCTCTTCCTGTATGAGCAGTAAGAACTCGGTCATTACTTGGACCATTCACATTACCACAATAATATTTATATACATCTGTATACCTACCAGTATCCATGTGGATTCTAGTTGAAGTTGTTGGATGTTCTCCCTTGCATGAACCGTCAGACATGGTAGTCCAGAGATTCTGTGATCTTAGTGCTACCCTTTCGTGAGATCACGTCTGAAGACATCAAATGTCATTGCATTTTATACCTTTCACGTTTTTTAATCATTCACAGTAAGTTAATAACTCACATTGCCTGCTCTGCTAGCATTCATTGCCCACTCATAATTGCGCAGAGGAGATTTAAGAATCAACCACATTGCTCTGGACATAGAGTCACATGTAGTCTGAACCAGGTCAGAGTTCGTTCCCAAAATGTTATCAGTGAACCAGATGGATTTTTTCAAACAATTAAAAACGTGCCATAGTCATAATTGGACGCATTGTTCACAGAGTCATACAGCACGGAAGCAGACTCTTCGGTCCAACCAGTCTGTGCCGGACATGATTCCAAAATAAACCAGTCCCTCTTGCAAGCTCCTGGCCCATATCCCTTCAAACGTTTCCTATTCATGTGTGCATCCAAATGCCTTTTGCACGTTGTAATTATGCCTGTATACACCACTCCAACAGAAGGTTTATTCCACATCATGATTCACTCTCTGTGTTAAAAATGCCTCTCGTGCTTTTATTTTAAATCTCTCTCCAATCACCTTTAAAAAAGTTCACTGCTCGTCACGAAACTCCCCCATCCCCAGGAGCAGACAACTTCCAGTTTATTTTTTAACTGTGGTTTATTTTTCACATTAAAATTACACCATCTGCCATGGCGATGTTGTAACCTCAGAACATAGGCGAAATTCTGAAAGTACTGTCTGGGAACGACAGTACTTCGACTGTGCCTCCTGTGTAAATGTCCTGGAGAAGGTGACCATTTCAAACCTCCCATCTCAAACCTCTCTTCCTCACACTTGGGGTCTGCCCCATTTTCTTCCCCGTTCCTAAGATTCACACAACTGACTGCCGCAGTCGACCCGTTGTCTCAGCCTGCGCCAGGCTCAGCGAACTCATCTCTTTCTACCTCAACACAATCCTGTCCCCAGTGGTCCATCAACTCCCCATCTACATTCTTGACAACATCCATGCACTTCACCTCCTTCACGACTTTTGCTTCGCTGGCCCCCAGATCCTTATCGTCACCTTGGACTTCGAGTCCATGTACACGTCGATCCACCATGATGAAGGTCACCAAATCCTCTGTTTCTTCATCTCACGGCATCCCAACCAGTACCCTTCCACCGACACCCTCATCTGTCTGTCTGAACTGGTCCTCACCCTGAAAAACTTCTCCTTCCAATCTGCCAACTTCCTTCAAAGCAGAGTGATAGCCATGGCCACACGCATTGGACCCAGCTGTGCCTACCTGTTTGTCAACTATGTGAAATTGTCCAACTTCTGCAGTTGCTCCGGCACTAATCCCCACCTGCTATTCTGCTAGAACAATGACGTTATCGTCCGTGCCTCGTGTTCCCACGAGGAAGTTGAACATTTAATCAACTTTATCAACACCTTCCACCCTGACCTCAAAATAACCTGGACCATCTGCAGCTTCTCTCCCCTTCATGGACATATTCATCACCGTCTCTAGCAACTGACCATCCACAGAGATGTGCTACAAGCCTACCGACTCCCACAGCTACCCAGAAAACACCTCCTATCACCCTACCGCCTGTTAAAACGCCATCCCTTATTGCCAATTTTTCCACCTCCGCAGCATTTGTTCCCAGGTTGACCAGTTTAATCTCGGAAAGTCCAGATAGACTCCTTCTTCTACAATCACAATTTCTCTACCCAAAAATATTCACAAATATTGACTATGCCCTCCAGCACATATCTTCCACTTCATGCACCATTACCATTGAGCACCATCCCTCCCAATACAACAAGGGCAGTACCCCTCTGGTTCCAACCAAAATCTGTATACAACTCATCATCCCACGCCACATCTGCCAACTCCAAATGGACACCACCACCAGAGATATATTTCGCTACCAACCTCTATCATTGTTCATTGACCATTCCATCCATGACTCCTCGTCAGGTCTTCACACCTCACTAGGTTACACCCTGTCAACTTTTCCTGCCACTGCACGAAGAGCAAAACCTGACCACACCCCACGCATCCGTCCAAGATCTGAAGAAACCCTACCATATACATCAAAAATCCACCTGTCCCTCTATCAATGTCATCATTTGCATCCCTTGCACCTGGTGAGGTCTCCTCTGCATTGGCGACCCAGGAGGCCTTCATGTTGATCATTTGAGAGAACATCTTTGGGCATTCTACATCCACAGACCTCAACGCCCCGTAGCTGAACACATCACCTCCCAATCGCCCTCCTTCAACGGCATGCAGGTCCTGGGCCTCCTCCATCACCAAACCGTTAGCACCTGACGCCTGGAGGAGGAACGGCTCGTACCCTGCCTTGGGCCCCTGCAACCACCTGAGATAAATGTGAATTTCAACAGCTTCCTCATTTCCCCTCCCCCCACATTATCCCAATCCCAGGCTTCCAACATTGCTCAGCCCTGCGAAACGTCCACCACTGTCCCCTCCAATCTATCACCTTCTCCGCTGCCTTCACCCACACATTGTATATCCAACTCCCTACCAACAAACCCATCTCCCTCCGATTTGTTTCTCAGACCACACCCACAGTGTCATTGCTGATGAAGATTTCATGCCCGAAACCTCGAATATCCTGCTCCTCTGATGCTGTGCTTTTCCAGCAACACACTCTCGACTCTGATCTCCAGCATCTGCAGTTCTTCTTTTCTCTCTGTTCTGTTTTGAATCGGTGCTAGATTCCCACTACTTAACATCCACATCAACACTCGCCCGTGATCCACTGTGATGCACTGCTCCCAAATACTGTTTCGACTAACGAGTTTGAAATTCGGGGGAGGTGAGGTCTGAGACTAACCAAGAATTGTGAACGTTCTGTTTTAAATAGACATCAGGGATTGTTTAATAGAGATTCAATGTTTCAAAATATATACAGCATTTTGACATTCGTGTCCCTTGCTCATTGTGCACATGTTTGTGAAAAGGTGTGTGATCTGAGCCCTCTGTCATTTGCGAAAAGCGTTACACTGCAAAAAGCATAGCAGGTCAGGCAGAAACCCGAGGACAAGAAGTGTAGATGTTTGGGGCATAAACCTTGCATTCAGGAATGTGAAGTGGTGGAGGGACTGAGAGATAAATCGTACACATTTGCTGCAACCAATGCATTCGATGATGTCTTCCGTTCCATGAGGGAGATCAAGCTAAAACTTGGCGAGTGTTTTGGAGAACATCTCTCGTCTGCACACATCAAATAACTCTCTCCAGGAACGTTAGCCATTAAGCCAACAGCTTCTACATCGCCTCAAGTTACCACAGGGAATGAAATTCCAAGGCCTCAACCACTGTCAATTTAAAGCCACCCACTAACAGGGGGAAGGATACCTCATCTTTCCCTTGGGTCCCGACAACTACACTGCAGCAACATTGACTTCACCAGTTTCCATATTTCACCTCCCTCACATCATCCATGACTGAATCCTCCAATGCGCACTGCCAGTTTGATCTGACCTATCTGTCCATCTTCCTTCCCAACTTTTCTCTCTACCCTGCTGACCGATCCATTACTCCCCCACCAACTGCATCCACCTACCACCATCTCAAGTACCCTCCACCAAGCCCCACCCTCTCCCGCACCTCTAACCTATTTATATCTCAGCCCCAATCACCCCTGACACTCCTGCTGGAGGGCACATACTCAAAACATTGAATTTCCTGCTCCTCAGATGCAGGAGACCTGTTGTTCCTTGCCCGCGACACACTTTTCGACTCTGACTCTCAAGCATCTGCAGTCCTCACTTTATTTAGTTGCTGAAACACTTACTGTGAAGTCTCCATCACACATCACACTGAGGCTAAATTCTCATCCTCCATCAATAAAGATCTATGCGAATCTCCACCTGTCGCCTTCATAGCTTCTTTCCACCAACGTCAACCCCACACTCCAACTTAAATTCTCAGCTCCCTTCCCCCACTCAAACCATCCTTGATGAAATGCCTGAAACTTCGCCCCTCCAGCTCCTTGTATGCTGCATGACAAGCTGTGCTTTTAAAAGGAAATATCTATCATTTTTGGACCTAAGACTACGGTTATTCATCCAATTACCTCAACATGATGTCCCTTCATGATGGACATTTCCGCCATGAGAAAAAAGAAGTGGTTGGCTATCCACCTCTCTTTCTGCCTCTTAACTTCTTGTACACTTATACCGAGTGGCCTCCCATCCTCCTCCCTCCAAACAGAAAAAGACGAGCTCCCTCAGGCATTCTGCATAAGACATGCATTCCACTCCAGGCAGCGTCCTGATAAATCTCCAAAGCATATTCTCTAAAGCGTCTACATGTTTCCTGTAACGAGGTGATGGGAACTGAACACAATATTCCAAGTGTGGTCTAACCAGGACTCGAGAAAGCTGCATCACAATGCTCTGGCCCACAAGCTCAATCTCCCGGTAATGACTGTCAACACAATACCGGCCGTCTTAACAACCTTATCAATTTGGGTGACAACTTCCAGGGATCTATGGACTGAAACCCAAAATTCCTCTGTTCTTTCCCACGGCCAAGAATTCTGCCTTTAACCCTGCATTTTGCATTCAAATCGATCTTTCAAAATGAATGATTTCACATTTTTCAAGTTGAACACAACGTGCCACTTAACAGACCAGTTCTGCATATGTTCAATATCTTCTTGCAACGTACAGTAGCCCTCCAGTCGTGATGTTTACGGAGAAGCTGGATATACTGGGGCAATATTCCCTGATGAAACGGAGACTGAGGCGTGACCTTATAGAGGTTGATCAAAATCATGAAGTGTATGGATATGGGAAATGGACAAGGCCACTTCCCATTCTACAACGTTCATAAGAATGGGGAAGGGAGCAGTTATTTCTGATGAAAAGAGGGTGAAATAGTGCAGCTGGGGGAACGTTCGGTGGGATAATGATAGGTAGGAAATACTTGTGATTCTTCCGTGGAAAGGAAGGTGGAGAGATCAGGTCAGCTCAAGGAGGCGTGGAGGAGGTTAAGGTTTGTACAAGCGTTGAGGTTGGGCGTTGGGAGATATAGAACATAGTGAGGTGAGACGTAGAAATGAAAGTCGAAGGCATTGGTTATCCTTCTCTCTCGGACTGGTCGCCTCACATGTCCATTGACCCCTCCCACCACAGCCCTGTTCTAAAACTGGTCAGTGCCTGTGTCCATTGTGTTCTCAGGCCCAATCCCGCCATTCGCTTTTCTCTTTATATGACCTTGCAACAGGTTAAACTCCGCCCTCATTTGTCGAATAGTGTGTTTTCCAGGATATTGTCATGTTCTTTCCAAACACGATACTTCGTTGGTCCTCATCTGTTCTTTTGTAAATTATTAACACACGCACATGCATATTGGTCTGCTGATCGGTCCGTCATCCTCTCCTGCGTATTCCCCTCCATCTAACTGAACTGTACCTCGCCCATCAAAACAGAAAATCCCGCACCCACTTTATGAGATATCTGCTACCATGTCCATGTCTGACGACATTTCACTGATTGTTCTCAACAATCGTTCAACGAGATTTCCTGCCTATCTTCCTTCCTCTGATATGCTAGTCACCACTCTAATCTCAACGTCCTTTACCAAAACCGTTCTCAGGTATGGGATCTGTCAATCCTGAGGCATGTCACACCACATACAAAGCCATGATGACTGTTGCAATTCAAATCCTGTCTATCACATCTCTCTGAATCATCTAAGATAACAGACTCAGCATCGATGTTAGCTTTACTGGTCTGTAGTTCCAGGGTTTTTACTGACAGCCCAAGTTGAATAAAATTCTAACCTCTAGTCTTCCATTCTTGCTTCCACTCCAAAAAAAATAAAAAGAGAAGTAACTTCCAGAGAAGAAGGGACAGAACATCGAGGCATCACTGGAAGATTAACAGCGAACGTTCCAGTGGGTACTGGAGCACAAGCTTAAATAACTTCCGAAAGCTGTTGCTGATGAGTAGCAGGTAAGTTCTGATTTTTTTAATCCGATTATGCAGCAGCAGCATTGTCAATTTAATGTTAACAGTATGTGATATTTTCCGGATTAATTAAGTTAAATGGGAGCATCTGGAAGGACACATCCAAACTGTCAACTGCTTCTCTTGCTTGATGTGGGAACACGGAGAAGTGTTTCAGAATTGGAAAGTATCGTGAACGGCATGGACAGAGACCTGGTTACACCACAGACTCAGACGCCAAAACGTAGGGCAGGATGGCCAATCAGGAAGTGCAGGAATCCTCTGAGGATCTTCTCCTGCAAAACCGACACAACATTTCAGAGAACAGCTGCATCCTATATCCTGCAAATATGGTTGGCTTTGCTGCTGAGGAAATGATATAGTTAGAGGGGATTCAGTTGTAAAGTGAATTAGTAGGTGATTTATGGTAGATTCTGTCCCTGAGGTGCGAATGCCAGAAGTCTCTGAGCGGTTGCAGGACATCCCAGAGGGGGAACGCGAACGGCCAGTGGTTGTGGTATATGGTCGTGCTAACAACATAGGTTAAAAAATAGAGGAGGCTCGAAAAGCAAAATATCGAGAACTGGACGGAAGATGAAATGTTGGAGCTAAAATGTGGTTTTCTCAGGATTACTACCAGTGCGACGTGATGGTCCAAGCAGAAATACCAGGACATCTAGAAAAACTACGTGTCTGAGAAGTTAGTGTTGTGGATTGCGACCAATTCTGGGTCAGGTGTGACCTAGATAAACTTGATTGTTTACACCTTGGTAGGATTGGGACTGATGTCCTTATTACGGAAGGGGCTAGTGTGTATTGCTTCTTAAAATGGTTGTGGAGCGTGCTGTCCATTGTGGCAGAGGGATGGCAACCTGAGGAGCAGGGCAGTACATGTAGAAGTTAACGAGAGTTAAAAATCAAGGCAGACACGAGTAAGAGCGCTAACTCGCAGGTAAACGCTGCTCTGAAGAGCAGGAGAGTTTTTTTTCGGAAATACGCGTTTGTCAATGTGAGTAATATAACAGGTAAGGTAGTTGCACTTATGGATTTAGTGAGAACTTGGACTATGATATGATGGCGATTACACATTTGTTGTGACTTATTTGTTGAAAGAGGGACAGGACTAGTAGGTGGATGTCTCAGGTTTGAGATATTTCATGTGTCATAGCAAGAGATGCAGAATTATTTGGTGATTTACATCATTGATGAAGGAGTACCCCATAACTACACGGGATAACTGAGGGACGATACATCATCGTACTCGTGCAGCGGGTCAACCTGTGTAGAAGCTAGGCACAGAAAAGGTGGAATCACAATACTGGTGATGAACGGCAGGCTTCGCAAATTCCAGCGTGAGAGAGACGAGAGAATATATGGACAGTGCTTGGGAAGATGTAATTAAGAAAAGGAGGTTGTGTTGGGTGACTTTCCATTGCTAAATTGACGTGGATTCACTACATGCTTGATACCTGCATTAGGTAGGATTTGTCAGGACAATTCAGGACAATTCTTTGCACAGTTTGCAAACATTCCAGCCAGGGAGGGCGGCATACTGCACCTGGTATTTGGAAATGAGCCTGGCCAGATGAATGAAACTTCATTGCTGGAGCGTTTCAGAAGCAATGACCACAATACCATAATACTATAAGGTTTTGTGACAGAAATTAGACCATTCAGTAAATCGAGTCAGTTCTGCCACTCAAAAAAACACTGATAAATTTCTCATACCCATTCTCCTGCTTTCTCCTCGTCACCCTGGATTCCCTTGGTAAACAAGAACCTATTTATCTCCACTAAAATGTGTTAAATGAGCTAGCCCGTACAGCGTTCTTTAGCAGTGAGTTGCACAGATTCACCACTCTCTGGCTGAGGTTGGTTCTCCTTATCACAGTCTAAAACGCCTTCGTTTTACTCTAATGCTGTTACCACGGGTCGTCGTCTCTCCTGCCAATCTTTCCCACAGCCACTTTGTCCAGGCTATTCCGTTTTCTTACATTTTGAAATACCGTGAATTTTAAGATGCACACAGATGGGGATAACAGCAGTGCTCACGTGACGGTGTGAAACTGCGGAAAGTTGAACTAAAACAATATTTGAGAGAAATTTGAGAAGTTTGATTGGAACCGGCTGTTTGAGGGGAAATCCATATATGAGACTTCCGAGTATTTCAACAGGCGTGTGCTAAAAATTCAGAAGCGGCAGAGTCCTGATAGAATCAGTGTCCTGAGAAATTATTAGGAAATAGAATTAAGGGGATTCCTGAGTGTGTTTATAAATACATATTTTATACGTTTATAAAATGAAATAAGGTAACGAGGAAAAGCATTGATCCTCTCAAGGACAAAAGAGGGAATCTCGGTATGGAGCTCCGGGCGGTATGTTGGCTGAGCATTTAGCATTGTGGACACACATCGCCTGGGATCTGGGTTCGATTGAAGCCTCTGGTGACTGTCTGCATCGACTTTGTACATTCTCCCCGTGTCTTCGTGGGTTTAGTCGTGATTCCTCACACAAGCTAAAGATGTGCGCTTTACATGAAATAGCCTTACAAATTTGCCCATAGTCTTCAGGGATGTAGGGGATCATTTTTAGCGGGTCAGTGTGGTCTTGTAGGGCTAAAGGGCCTGTTTCCATGCTGCAAAGTTTCTATGATTCTAAAAGGCCCGTGAGGCCTGAAATGAATACCTTGTGTCAGTATTCACTAAAGAGAATGAATCGGTAGAGGATGATTTCAGGTAACAGAGTGTCAAATTTCTTCGACATGTTTCCATAAAAAGGAAGAGGTTTTCAACATCTTCAAAGATATTAAGGATAGATAATTCCCCCACTATTGATGGGATTTTTCCAAGAATATTGTGGGAAGCAAAATACCAAATGTATGGAGTATTGATAGATTTCTTCGTATCCTCTTTGAACTCAGAGGAGGTCCCAGAGGTCTGCAAAATTGCCAATGCTGCTCTATTATTCAAGAAGGATAACTGAGGTAATACTGGAAATTTCAGGCCTGTACATTTCATGTCAGTGGTTGGGATATTATTGGAAAAGATTCTTCAGGACAATTTCCATGTGCATTTAAGATCAAAAGGTCTTATAAGCTATTGACAGCAAGGATTACTGCGGGGATGGTGCTTCCTCACTAAATTGACCGGAAAGCGATTGATGTTATCTACATGGAATTCAGTAAAGCCTTCTGTAATATTCCCCATGGCATTCTAGTACTAAAAGTAAATTTACATAGTATTAGGAGAAATTTAGCTGTATGGATACAGAACTTGCTAAGTCATAGGAGGCAGAGGGTACGGGTGGAAAAATGCTTCTCAGAATGGAGAGATGTGACTGGCGGTGTTCAGCAGGGATCAGTGGTGGGACCCCTGCTATTTGTGATCTCCATTAGTCATTCGGAGGATAACGTGGCTGGTCTAATTAATAATCTTCCAAACGGTACATAGATTGCTGAAGTTGTGGATGGATTTCACGGGAATGCAGGATGTTGAGGAACGATCTGTGAGAAGTTACATGATTGTGAATTGGAAAGTTATGCTAATTATGAAGCTTTATCAAAGGTTCGATGGGACAATTTTTAGTGGACGCGAGTTCAATGTGCCGGGAAGGGGGATTGTAGCTGCTGATGTGTAAAAGAGATGGGCGAGGCATTTTTGTTTTCAAACTACAGATGGTGAATGCCTCTAACGTACAGCCAGATGAGATAGTTAAAGCAGACACAATAGCAGCATTAAATAAGCACCAGTACGAATGCATGAGTCGGAAAGGAATATTGATCCTGTAAGTGAACACAGCTTGAATATGGAAGAGTATCACGTGGAGGCAACAGTTTGAATGTCTGCACGGCTTGTTCCTGTACTGTGTTGTTCCTTGTTCTTGGAGAAAAGTGGTGAGACAGACAGAAGTACAAAGTAGGATGATGGTGAGGGAAAGAGAGAAATGGAGCGACAGAGCAATGATGGAGTGAAAGGGAAAAAAGAGAAAAGGGAAACAAATGGCTGGAGGAAAGTTGTTAGTGGAGAGTGCAGAAATTTGTACCTCCGAGGAACGGCAGGTTGGAAGAAAGCTCACGAGTGAGCGAATATGAAGGAGAAAGGAAGAAGAAAGAATGGAAGAGACAGCAGAAATGGGACGACGTTGCATACGGAGAATAGAGAGATAGGAAGAAAGATAAAGATTTCGAGTGTGTGGAAGGCAATGGGAGGCAGGGCAAGATGAAGAGAGAGTTGTAACTTGAGAGGAGAAATTAGGAACAGGGCTAATTGAACCCGACGCCTGAACTCGTTCACCGTCCCATCACTTTCCCTGAAGACCAGGCGTTGGGCCTGATTCGGTCTTTTTTTGGCTCAGCCTTTTGAATGAAAAGGCAAAACCACCGGTAATGAGCATCTTTATTACTGACAAATTGAAGTTGGAGACAGGCGGAATAAAATGGTGCTTTTTCCTCCTGGTCCCGAAGTTGACATAACCTGTTTGAGAAGATTGGAAAACCAGAACTACACACAGAATTTGACTACAGCGACAGGCTGTTTCATTGCTGTAAACTTGATTTGAAATTGGAAAATTCTGAATTTATTGAGTAGTTAGTCACTTTTCATTGATTGATATATTTGGGGATAATTTAGCACAATCTGCAGCTGCTGCCTGAACGTAGCCTGAGTCACAGCATATACTACAGTTTCGTTTCAGCAGATGAAGACCTGAAGTATGAAGCGTAAATCCTGCACAATGTAAAGTAGGTACATCGATTGACAACTTAAGCCACGCACCCGGTATCATACAAAACTCACTGAAATATTTACAATGACAGGTTAAACTTGGCCAAGATCACAAACAGTAAAATGAAGATTTTTTATTTTCTTGAAATTACATTTCAGTTTCTATCTGACTCTCACCGTTGCTATGCGACCGGAGTCTCCTGCGGGATTTGCTGCTCATTATAATGTGTCTGATGTTTATAAGTAGAACAATGCGAAGTGTAACAATGAGAAATGCACTATTTGGATTCGAATTTCGTGCAGAATAAAAATTGTGACCCAGACCTGAGAAAAATTTACACCGACTGTTCCGTCACAAATTAAGAGGATTGTCAAATTGAATGAACTCATTTCTGAAACTGGGTCTTTGACATCTAACACTATAATACTCTCCCATATACCATTCTTTCAGAGTCTTTCCAGTCATTTACCCAGTCACGAATGATGCACTTTTAAGCAAATCTGACTGACTGGTGCACGAGCCAACTTCTCACTACGCCGTGCTGCACATGATACTCAATGTCATCAAACGAAGACAATTGCAAAACAGAACGGCAAAGAAAACGAGTTCTCGTTTTCTATGCAAGCCACGAGTGCGCTGATAAGGGAGAATTAAAATTGAAACTACACAGATCACACACGAGCAGTATTTCTACTGACATATCGTTAAATTTGAATATTATCACGGTTAACATTTTTGCAAATGTCAGCATATTCTTGGTACCGTTTCTTCTAAACGATTTACATAAATAATATCAATGCAGATGAAGTTAACTTAGAAACTATGAAAACGGCAACAACCTGGATAAAATGGTATTTAGTAGAATCTTGCTGCCCATGGATGGATACTTCATTCTTTCTCTTATTCCTCTCTTCGCTAATGTTGCCAGACATGTTGATGTTCTCCAGTATTTCCTTTATTCATAATGCAACCAAGTATATTGATTTACAAATTAGGAATAGTGAGAGAGGACAATTTGAATGAATATATTACCCCAATTGTAATAACTGCGCGAGACCGAACACGTGAGGTGGAACATCGATGGAACCTGGACTGTTTCCTCCACAGGACATTCATCGTCTGAAAAGAGTCCTGTCAGATTTGTCATCGACGAGCTCTCTCCCATAAAGTGCCCACACCATAGAATATTCAGATCCCGTTGCGGACAAAGTTGTCAAAACATGTTAACATACCATAACGACATTTCGGATTAAATTAATCTTGATTGATGATTTCGAATGGACATCTTCCATTTCAGTGGCTGAATTTAAATTCCTGGCATTTAATATGGATGCTTAAATTTAGAAACATCAGATTAGATTAGGTCTATGACAGCAACATATGTTGTATTTAATGGACTAGGTTGTCTTTACGCAACAAAAATAAAAGGTGCTCTCGAATATCCAAGATGTGTGAATGTAGATATGAATCATGTCACATATTACCAGAAAGAAGTCTTTATTCTTTTGGAGACAGACCTGAAACTAAAACTATTTGGGCAGAACTGCTGCTCAGCTACATTCAATTCATGGACTTAATTCGTGATTCCAAACTCTTGCCCTCCCTGGCCCCTGCCTTTGCTTCATTGAGTTCAAATTCCCCAATCACAAATGTAGTGAAGATGGTTCACTGGACTTAAAACGTTAATATCTCACCACTCACTCTATCCGCACTAACTATCTTTGTAAATGCAATTCATATATTTCTGAACTGTTGACTGAGAACTGCTTTGATGACCTGATTGATAAAGGCGTGGAACTCAAACTGCACGATGAGTTAGCTCACTGTGACCCAGCAAAATGGAGAATGTTACAGAAATCCAACAGACTTTACAGAATGTCGAATATTCAAGATGTGTGTATGTAGATATGAATCATGTCACATATTACTGGAAAGAATGCTTTATTCTGATGGAGACAGACCTGAAACTAAAACTATTAGGGCAGAACTGCTGCTCAGCTAAATTCAATTTATGGACTTCTGTCGAACATCTCTTTGGATTAATACCCACAGAGATTTTGTCATATTTTTCAGCTCAACTCTGAATTTGCTCTGTGTCGTGGCATAAATACAAGGGTTCAGAAAGCAACTGAAAAGCTTCAAGATATCTCCCACTTCAATGGCGATAAATTCAGAGTTGGTGAACTTGACTCGGGAATTAACCATGTTTGTTAATTTGGTAACACCTAAACTCACAGCATTTGTCAACCAGAGCAAGAGAAAACTTACTGATATCGAGAATAATAAAATGATGGATTTTCGGCGGTTCTCCAATTCTGAGTCACTATGATTCCCACTCTTGGAGCTCCGAATTACAGTGCGTGTTCTATTTGCCAGTACAATGCGTTGGACAGTTAATGTATTACATAAGGTAATCAGTGTGAATGGAATCCAAGTGACACAGGCGCTGTAAAACCAGACATAACCTATACCTGCAGAAGAGGAAAAAAATGCTGCACTTGACCGGCAGCCCCACTGCACGTTGTTTATAATTTTCTCAGGTTCATAGGCAAACAAAACCGGAATTTCCTTCAATATGATCACAACTGTGATGGTTATAACGAGAGCGATTGCAATACTTTCAGTGCAATATTTTGTTTGAAATTTTTGGCAACAAATCACAACAAATCGATCAAGTGTGAATGAAACAAGGCACCAAACAGATAAATCAGGTGTGACAGCCGTCAAATATATAATGACTCTGCAAACATTAGTATGGGACAGAAATGACAAAGGAAAGTGATAACTGCAGATGTGATAGAATACTACATTGTTGATCAGGACCAGTAGATCTGTTGTTGCTATGGCCATCATGTAAACAGTGATGCATTTAGAAAGACCACATTTCCTTTGTGAAAGAATCCAAATTGTGGCCAAGTTCGCTATAAGGGTGAAAACAAGCAGTGCATAATGTATCAGTGTCTGACTCAAATGAAATATTATCATGTCTGTCTATGTCATGTACTTAACAATATACAAGAAATATTTTGTCACATAGCGCAGGGATCATTCTCTAAGTGATGACTAGGCAGTCCAAGTATACACAGAATCATTAAGGAGCATTATTATCATTCCAGAAAGATGAAGCAAAACAAATGATTAAAACGCAAGGTAGCCAAACCAGTTCTCCAAGTTAGTTATTCTGCAATGGTGCCACGAAAAAATTTGTTCACTTGATACATTATACGAATTAGCTAGAAGAGTGATGATGGGGCTTAATGCAAATAGATTTCAATGACTAAAGTGCTCTAGTGGAGCAATGGCAGTACCTCTGGAGTGAGAAACACTGAATCAAGTCCCCCCACTCGCCCCTTCAGATGTTTTAAAATCATCTTCGAAGAAGTTCATCAGGAAAAACTTGTTTAAAAATGGAATCCACTCACCCGGAATGGCTACAGATGCAAGTAATGGGTAATAAACTTCTTTCACGAGCAGAATTGCAGGCTTCTCCATTTTTGATGACAGTGAATGATATCTGCAAAAGCTGCAACACTTTGAGTACCCACAGCAGAGTCAGTGGAAGGGATTCTGTATTTATGCATGCATTAATTCCTCGGGGAATCAATCAGTTACAGCAATCACACGCATTTAATAAAGAGAATCAGGGAAGATTGTTTTGGCTGAAACATGAGATTGAAAGAAACAAGAACAGCAAAGTAGAGAAAATTCTACTACATATCTACTGAAGTAACATCAGGAGGTCTTCTTGTGTAAACTTGTCTATTATTATATGTGGATAACATCTGGGACCCCAACTAAATCTGATAATGTACTATGTCTCTTTAACCTGTTTCAGGCCCAGTCCTTCTGAGCCATCTGCCCTCTCGTATTTCCAGCAGTTTGGGAATCTCCCACTTTGGAGACAGTTCTTATTCCAACCTCCTATACTTCTATTGTCGATGAATTCACTAGACCACACTGGACTCAGTATTCCCCGAAGACTAACGAAATCCCTGTTTTCTGGCCTATATCGCCTTCTGCTGTGAACAGGACCACCTTCAACGACCCTTTCACCTTTGGTCCATGCCAATCAACAAATACTGAGTGTTTGAGATGCTGGGTGACTCATCGCCTCTGAAAAATAGTCCGGCCTTTAAATGATACAATCAGTCTTAATGTGTCAGTGATTTTTATTAATATTTTTATATCTTAATATCCATTATGGAGAGAAATTCTTATGAGGGAGGGCTGAGGGAGTTCGGGCTGTTTTCGTTAGAGCGAAGAAGGTTAAGAGGTGACTTGATGGAGGAATGCAAGATGATCAGAGGTTTCGAAAGAGTGAAAAGTGAGAGCATTTATACTGAGGTGGTGAAGGCAAGGACGAGGGGATGTAATATTAAACTGAGTGGCAGTAGATTGTAGGATGGATGTCAGAAGTAGTTTCTTTACTCAGCGAGCAATCATGGGGCACAATGTCATGCCTGAAAAAGTAGTAGACTCGCCAGATTTATGGGCATTTAAATGTTGATTGGATAAATATATGAATGATAATGGAACAGTGTAAGTTAGATGTGCTTCAGATTAGTTTCACAGGTGGCGCAATATTGAGGGCCGAAAGGTGTGCGCAGTGTTGTATTTTTCTATGCAATATCTTCTAAAACTTATATTCTGTCAGAGCCTGTGGGTTTGCATAAGATTCTAAGGAGAATTTCATCGAAGGCTGTGATTATATTTACAGAAACAAGCTACTGAGGGAGGTTTTAGTCGCTGCATTCGCTGCTAAAAGATTTCGGTTTTCTCACACAACAAACACATTCTCGCTCATCTGTCATGTACTTAGTTGGCTGTACCATTTGTTCCCTGTGTGTGCTCAACATATTCTCTCATACATATCTTTATTGTGGAAGATGACATCTTATGATCACGCTCATGAAATGAATGACGAATGCTTGTGAATTAATCCACATCTTTGAATGTTACTCCTCCATCTTATTCTTCCACGAATGGAAGATGAGAAAAAAAAGACAGTGATTTTTCTTTTTGTTTACAAACCCTACAGATCCAGCAGCTGTTTCTCAGCCTTTCTTCCTGTGCTGCTGTTTTTGTATTTCTTTTGCTTCTTCCTGAATGACTCATCTCCATTATTTGTATGACAACAGTCGCTTTCTGCAAACTATGTTTTCCAAATTGAATACGTTGACCGTTAAACTCTTCCATGTGCTGTGGAACAGGCCAGCCACCACAAATACTTCAAGAAAGTAGCCTGGTCCAAACCTTTTGTAATTGTTTTGAACAGCTGTGTTGTGGATATTCCTGGAGTGATGCAGCTGGCCGAACTAATTACTATTTAAAAATGTATTTGAAACTTTACTGAATGGAACACAAACAAAACAGAACGGAATGTAGATTAACTTAAGAAATGAGAAAACCCGAGAGATTATCGCAATTTACTGATGCTGTCCCAGGTAACTGCAACAATCCCCAAATACACTCCTTTGCCAAAACAAGGACACATCAACATTGGTTCTTCCAGGAGAGATGTCAGAGAGAGGGAAGATCAGCAGTTGCTTCTCTGGGTCCAGCAACTTCAAAACTGCCCGCGGGCTCACATCAAACCAAACCACTCAGAAACTTAGCTGGCAGAACAGGCCCAGACCCTTTCATTGTATGTTTTTCCTATTAAACCTGAGGCACTATATGTTAGCTATACTCAAATTGGCCCTGAAATATTTTAAACGTTGACAGTCCTGAAGCTGTGTTTTTTGAGCACTGTGAACAGGAAAAAAGGACAAAATAACCTTGGTGAAGGAGTGCATCACCACACAGTTGATGATGGATCCTTTGTACTAGATCCCTTGAATGCCATTTCCTTCGAACATGAATTCTCTCCTTGTCCCAGAGACTCCTTTACTCTGCTCCGACTCTCTGCTTGCAAATGCACCACACCCTCTGACTTTTTATCTGAAATCTACCTATTCATTGAGAACTGTGACCATCAAATTGGTCGCCTCAATTTCTCTGTGCATTCTATCCCATTTCAACTGATATCCCTCCGAACTGACTGCATTCTGTATTTTCTGATTCAAACCTGACTTTTTTTAAAGCCTGTCAACAAGGTCTGTGCTATCGTTGTCTGACTTAATGACCTCTGCATTGCAGCTGTTGAGCAGTACCTTTCGAATAACCCCAGCTACCTCCACGTGGACCATGCCTCCCAGCATTGATCAGCCAACCATAGTGTCCACAATGGTCACTGGTCTTCTTTTAACATCTGAGCTCCCGTCCACTGCATGACATGCTCATACACTCCCTACTCCGTACCCCCCACTTCCATGTTCGTCCCAATGTTGATAAACTGGTCTCACTGGCATACCTGTGGATTCTGTCCGAAATTGCCCAGCAGAATCCATCTGTTCCACACTCGATTCGGTGTTACTCTCCTCTTCTGTTCATTCCCACATACATCTGCCATTTCTCTGACGCTTCACTGCTGTTTCGGGATTTTCAGGTGGTGGACTCTAGCCAATGTTTATCTTTCACAAGACATTCAATCAATTTAAAACTCCATTCCCATCAGGGTGGTCTCATGACTTTCTGGTGGTTCTTTATAGCAATAGGCCACATGTACACAGACTTTCCTCAACCTTGTCCAGCTTAGGCTCACCCTGAACAAAAGCTCAACTTCTCCTGGTCAAAGGGGTCATGGGTTCTTGCGTGACCCACAGTGAAACCTGCGTCCTTGTGAAGTAGGTGTGACATCCCTTGTTCCTGTCCCCGCCCATAGCTCTCTCTCTGTGAATTGGATGACGTGATCAGTGCTCTTTTATTATCTCATTCAGAATTGAAGGAAGGTTATCTACATCTTTTCCAATTTCCACCCTGCTCTCATGTTCACTTGGTCCAATTTGCATCCCCTCCTCCCCGCCGCCCTCCATATTTGCATTTAGATTTCTAGCGATGGGTTTCCCACTAATATCCATTAACAGTCCATTGGTGACATAATAATGTTGACGATAAGTCCTCACATCCTGCCTTATCTAAAGATTCTATTCCATTCTCCATGTTTCTCTGTTTCCATCGCATCTTTTGTGCTGATGTCAAATTAAACAAGGAAGATTGAGAAATGTGCATCTTTGTGCTCAACGTTGATTTTCGCAGCTGCCAGGGCCCTCACCTGTACCTGAAGGGTCTCCCACTCTCGCTGCCCCAACCTTTCTCTTTTCCCACCTCAACTTTGATAGTGGTCATCTTTTCTGGTCACACCAGAATTAGCATTCAAAGGAGCATTATCAAACGTTCGTGCTTTCCCGCGGGTTGCCACTACGATTTGTATGTTCCCCTCTAGTCGGGTGTCAGCCTTCCGCAAAGAGCACTCACGCTGAGTGTCCCTGGAGTATTCTGTGACAATACTGTCATTTTAACAAGGTCATTTTCCCGTTGATTCTTTTTGTTAATTAGAGATCGTACACATAGAGGGGCTGAAGAGTCGAGGAAGAGCTCAGCCTAGCCATGGCAGGGGAATGGCTGTTTTTCCCAGTTCAGGTTGATTCTAGTATGTTGTAGTTGGATAGGACATGATCTGCTGGATTCCAGGATAAGTTGCAGTCTCCAGAAAATGTTTCATGTCTGATATTCTCTCTGTAATCTATTTGAACGTTGTTCCTTCCTGCGTGCAAACAATTGTATTAGAATTTACTTTTTTTTTACCAACATTTGTGTGTCTGGGATGAGTTTTGGAGTGGAACAGTTTCTGGGCTAGGTCATTGTATCGGGACAGCTAAGATTTCCAAAAGCTAAGTTTTTCTAAATTCCGTTTTCTTTTGGTTGTATCTCAACTGTCGTGTTTAGATAGATTCCCTTTTGTTTTATGCCGAGTGGTTTGAGTAGCTGCACCACACCTGGAATATGTACTTCACATCTGCCAATGAAATACAAAAAAAAATTAGCGTCAAGGTTTCTGTCGTAACATATTTTTGCATGTGTCTGGCCTGGTCTATACAACTCCTTCTTTTCTCCCAAATCGACTCTACCGTCTTATTGCACATTGCTATGCATTTTTAGAATGTTTAACTCGTGCCTCTTTACTCTCTCAGCCCTGATATTCCCTTTTTCCAGGCAAAGTTTTACCTTGACTTCAGTCAATGCAGCTTTCTCCATTCACTAGTTTCAATATCGTGCCCTGTACACTGGGCGCTGAAACGCAGAACATGCTATTGTTTCTTTGAACAACTAAGTTCTGTTGGCAGAAATGACCATTTTACCCGTTATTTCAACACAACACTGTATTTTCCAGCGATCATTCCTGTCTCAGGCTTGCTGCAGTGAAACTCAGCGCAATATGGATAATCAGTACATCTATTTCCGATTGGGAATATTGCAGCTTAATATCACACTCACCAAGTTTTAGGATCGAACACCTTTCCCAACGATTTTCGCCAAACCCACACACCAGGCCTCTTTATCCCATGGCCTGCTACCACAGAATATCCATTTTTAGCCATTATAATGCCACATTGTGCTGATGCTCTGTAAGTGTTTCTTTTGTCATCGTGTCTTTTCACAAAGGGAGTGAATCAGATTTTCAAATCTGGCCACTGAACAGCAATTGAAGACACAGTCTGTGAAGCTTTGAGCTTATTTTTAAAATTTGGAACAATGTAGCAGCTTTTTCAGTGTAGATTTAGTCGGACGCTCTTGGGCTTTTAAAACATTTACAAACTTTATTGAATGTCTCATAGCTGCTTCGTTGACTACGTTTTCATGTGATTTTTTTTCCATCCTGGAATGGATTGTTGCATTTTACATTCTGTGTCTGAAATTTCCTTTATTTGCCCAGGGATGTGTTCGCAGAATGGATCGATCTTGGAAGAATTTTAAATGAGACATAATTTATTCACTGACTACCGAAGAAAGCACGAACAAAAGAGAACACCCCTACTCCCCACCCGATTGAATCTCTCGTAAAATAATGATGCTGTTCGAAAAAATGAAACTTGTAAATCCCCATAAACACCGATTTGGCAAAACAAAAGCGGTAAAATAAAACACAGATTTTTACAAAATAAATGGCAGGGATCAAGATGACCAGAATGGAGCTGCTTTATGCGGTCCTCTGTTAAAACCTGACCAGCAATGACAAATATACTGCTTGCTAAAAACCTAGCCTGGGAGGACTGGCCACTTCCCTTACATTGTATAAGAATTTTAAAAAGAAACTTAAAACACTTTCAATTCGATGTTTCCAGACATCTCAGACTCTCTGCTTTCTGACGTCTCCGAAAAAAAATTGCAAAATAACCTTGTCACCGAAGGAACATTGATGCACTATCTCCAACTATCATTTACTCTCCTTCGCCCTTACACTCCCCCTTCCATACGCCATGTTGTGCAAACAAATATATCTTTTTCCCCGCTATATCAGAACTGAAGTAGGGTCACTGGAGTAGAAAACTTAACTGTGATATCTCTGCAACGAGACTGCCGAACCTGCTGAGATATTCCGAAGATTGCTGCTTTTGTTATAGAATTCCAGATTCCACAAATCTTTCAGAATGTTGGCTGATGTATCTTGCAATTTGTATTTGACCATCTCAGCATCACGGCTACTCAGGGGTGATGCATCTGTTTTTCATTGTTCTCCGTGGTAATGCCTTTAATAACCAAGTCCGATTATATAATCTTGCTTGATCATTATTTTTAGATTCAGCGATAATGTACAACCACAAAACATGTCATTGCCCTTCTTCTGATTCAACAAATCAGCGTTGATGCTTTGCTTTATTTCAATTTATTTCACACTATAAACTTAACAGCCTTCTGGATAATTAAGGACGATCCATACGTCCTTGTCCAGCAAGCGTTTCCATAATCGCATGAATGAGTATAGACGAAAATTTAAATTCTGCTACAGCTAACTGCAGGTACGTGGAGAAACTAACAGGAATTTTATGCCTTGAGCTCAAACCCACCCCTGCACCACATAACGCCACTCAGCATGCGGTCTTCTGGTCTACTTATCTTTACCCATGTGTTCTCAACATTCCACTCACAAAGTATACTGCTGACTAAACATCTGTGAAGACTGCTCATTTCACTTCCTCAGTTAGTGTTCATAATATTCGGCATTGATGTCAAAAGTCTTGTGAACTCCGAGAAGTCTGTCACATGTTCAGACTACTTGTTTACATCAGATGAACATAAATGTAATACTCTCTTGGTCTTCCCGATATATTCACTTAGAGCATGGATCAGTATTTGGGCTACGATGTTGTGGCCATAACAGAGAGTTGGATTTCACGGGGTAGGAACTGTTGCTTGATGTTCCAGGGTTTACAAAGTTTAAAAAGAGCAGGGAAGGTGGTAAAGGCGGGGGGGGAGGTGTAGCATTGCTAATCAGAGAGTGCATCGCAACTACAGAAAGAAATGTTGTTGATGTAGGTTTGCCAATTGAGTCATTATGAGTGGAACATAAAAACAGCATCGGAACAGCCACCGCGTTGGGGGTTTTCTACAGACCACCTAATAACAATAGAGAGGTTGAAGTTCTCATAGGCAGGCAGTTTCTGGAAACAAATGCAGAAGTAGCAGGGTTGATGTAATGGGTGATTTCAATGTTTCCAATATCGACTCGAACCTCCTAAGTGCAGATAGTTTGGATGGAGCCGTTTTTGTCAGTTGTATTTACGAGCGGTACCTTACTCAGTATGTAGACAGACCGACGAGGGTGGAGGCCATGTTGGATTTGGTGCTCATCAACGAGCCAGGACAGGTGTCAGACATCGAGATGGGAGAGCACATTGTTGAAAGTGATCCCAACTGCCTCACATTTAACATAGCCTTGGAGTGAGAAAGGAGCAGTTACCAAGGGAAGATATTTAATTGGGGAAAAGGAAATTATGACGCTATCACATTGGAATTGGCAAGTATAGACTGGGAGCAATTGTTCCATAGAAAGGGCACAGTAGACATGAGGAGAGTATTAAAGGCTAGACTGTTGCGAGTGATGCACAAATTTGTTCCCCTGAGACAAGGAAGAAGGGGGTAAGATTAGGAAACATTGTATGATAAGAACAGAGGAACTTGTCGTTAAAAGGAAGAAGGCAGTTTATGCAAGTTGGAGGAAGCAAGGATCTAGTAGAGCTTTAGATGATTACAGGCTTGCTGGAAGTGAGCTCAGAAATGGACTGAGGAGAGACAGGAGAGGGCACGAAAAAGGCTTGGCAAGAAGCATTAGGGCGAACCCAGAGACATTTTACACTTACGTGAGGAATAAGAGAATGATCAGAGAGAACGTAGGGCCGATCAGTGATAGCAGAGGAAAATTGTGCGTGGAATCTGAGCAGATAAGCCCTAAATTAGTTTTTTGCTTCGGTTTTCATGGAGGAAAGGGAACCTGTTGTGAATCAAAACACTTAGAGGAGCTGGGATACAGTCTTGCCCAGATCAAGTTTGATGAACTTGATGTGCTAGAAATTTTGGAAAACATTAAGATTGATAAGTCCCAAGAGACAAATCAGATTTAGCCTAGGCTGCTCCGGAAAATGAGAAACGAGCTTTCTATGCATCTGGCGAGGATATTTGCCTTCGCTGTCTCCGGAGGGTTTGCACTTGAGGACTGGAAGGAGGTGAGTGTTGTTCCTCTTTTCAAGAAGGGTAATAGGGAAATCCATGACAATTACAGACCAGTTGGTCTTACGTCTGTGATCACCAAAGATTTGGAAATAATTCGGAGGGATAGGATTTATTACTATTTGAAAAAGCATCGTGTGATTAAAGGCAGTCCACATGGGTTTGTGAGGGGCAGACCATGCCTCACAATCGTATAGAGTTCTTTGAGGTGTCAAGACAGGTCGATGACAGTTGGGCAGTGGATGTTGTGTAATGGAATTCTGCAAGGCATTTGATAATGTTCCCCATGGTAGGCTCATTTTTAACGTAAGGTAGTTGGCTGTCTGGATTCAGCATTGGCTGGCTGACAGAAGGCAGAGAGTGGATGTGGACGGAATGTATTCTACCTGTAGGACAGTGTTGAGTAGGGTCCCGCAGGATTTTGTTTTGGGCTCTGTTCTTTGTAGATTTTATAAAAGATGTGGATGAGCAGTTTGTGGCGTGGGTTAGTAAAATTTCAGATGACACAAAGGTTGCAGGTTTTGACAATAGTATTGAGGTCTAGTGCAGGCTGCAGAAAAACATAGACAGTCTGCAGAGTTGGGCTGAGCAATGGCAGATGGGGTTCAACCTAGATAATTGCGAAGTGATACATTTTGGAAGGTTGAACTCGAACGCTGAATATTGTATTAAAGGCAGGATTCTTGGCAGTGTGGAGGAACAGAGCGATCTGGGTTTGCAAGTACATACGATCCCTCAATGCAGCCATCCAAGTGGATAGGTTCGTTAAGAAAGCATATGGTGTTTTGGCTTTCATGAACAGAGGAATCGAGTTTAAGAGCAAAGAGGATTTGCTACAGCTCTATAAGTCCTTGGTGAGACCACACTTGGAATATTGTGGCCAGTTCTGGTCGCCCTACTATAGGAAAGATACAAAGGCTTTGGAGAGGGTGCAAAGAAGGTTTGCCAGGATGCTTCCTGGACTGGAGGACTTTCACTATGAAGAAAGGTTGAATAAGCTGGGACTTTTCTCCCTGGTGAGAAGGAGGCAAGGAGGAGACCTGTTCGAGGTGCACAAAATAATAAGTGGAATTGTTAGAATCAATAGCCAGAGACTTTTACCCAGGGAAGGATTGACTGGAGGAGTCATAGTTTGAAGGTATTGGGAGACAGGTATAAAGGAGATGTCAAAGGTAGGTTCTTTATGTAGAGATATCTGAATGCGTGGAATGCGTTGCCAGCTGTGGTGGTGGAAGCAAAGTCATCAGGGACACTTAAGCGACTGCTGGACATGCACATGGATAACAGTGAGTTGAGGGATGTATTAAGCTACTATATGTGATATTATGATTAATTCTCAGCCCAGCATTGTTGGCCAAAGGGCGTGCTCTGTGCTGTACATTTCCATGTTCTATACTTCCTGGACTCGGGGTTCATCCGTTTTCTCGATTGGTGGAGTAACTCATTTTCCTGTTTAACATGCTACCATGAACTGACAGCCAGACTGCTGCGACCACTAAGACTCATAATAGTACACAAACCAACATCCACTCTCAGACAACAACTCACCAGAACAAAGGACCCGATTCCCAGCATGAGCAAAACCAATGTGGTTTACAAAATCCCATGCAAGGACTGCACAAAACACTACATAGGACAAACAGGAAAACAGCGAACAACCCGCATCCATGAACACCAACGGGCCACGAAACGACACGACCAGCTATCCCTAGTAGCCATACACTCAGATGACAAACAACATAAATTCGATTGAGACAACACCACCATTGTAGGACAGGCCAAACAGAGAACAGCCAGGGAATTCCTAGAAGCATGGCACTCATCCACGAATTCGATCAACAGACACATTGACATAGACTCTATATACCTGCCACTGCAGCGGACAGCTACTGACAACAGGAAGTGGCAGATTCAAACCAGTATAAATGCCGGAGGAATCAGCACAGACGCGCTTCACGGGAGGCTCCCAAGCACTGATGATGTCACCTAGAAAGGGGAGGAAATGTTTGCAAGAAAAACTCCCAGCTCGGCGAACAGAACCACAACAACCAGCACCCGAGCTACAAATCTTCTCCCAAACTTTGAAAAGTTGGTGTACTCAGAGTTCTGGAATTTCACGTGGATATCTCACTGAAGGTGGTCATGCAGGTCGATAGACTTGTCAAAAGGCGTTTCCTCATGGAGGGCTTTTGCTCGAAAGGTCGATTTTCTTGCTCCTTGGGTGCTGACCGGCCTGCTGTGTTTTTACAGCACCATTCTAATCTGGACTCTGATTTCCAGCATCTACAGTACTCACTTTGCCAGAGTTGTCAAACAGGCAAACGGCAGTCTTCCCTGTTTGGAAGGGTGTATTGAGTAGAAGAGTTGGCAGGTCATGTGAGAGTTCTATATGATTTTGGTTCGGCCATATTTGGAATACAGCAAAAAGATCTGGTCGCTGCATTACCAAAAGGATGTGAATGTTTTGGAGAGGAATTCTCCAGAATGTTGCCTGGTATGGACGGCAATTGCAATGAAGAGAGTTTGAGCAGATTCGGATTATCTTCATCAGAAAGACATAAATAGAGTGGGAGATCCAGCTGAGGTCTACAAAATCATAGATATGGACAGATTGGATAGCAAGAAGCTCCTTCCCACAGTGGGGAACACACGCACTAGTTCTCAGAATTTCAAGGTGACAGGGGAAAATTTTAAGGGATATATGTGTGGAAAGTTATAGACATAGAGGGCGGTGGGTGCGCAACACGCATTGCCAGTGGCAGTGGTAGATGCGGGCACGATAGCATCATTTAAGATGTATCTAGACAGATACTTGAATGGGCAGTGAACAGTGTGGTACAGATACAAAGAAAATGGACGACAGGTTTTGACGGAGGATCTGAGTCGTCACAGGCTTGGTGGGCCGAATGGCCTCTTCCTTTTCTGAAATTGTATTTGTTCTTTTTCGTTGCATTACGAGTATTAGTGACTCCTTGCATGAACAAAATTTCTTGAATGATGGAAGTAGTCTACCATTTACTTAAATACGAAGACACCTCCAGTTTTTATAAAGAACACTACTTCACTTGCCTCTATTTCTTGTTAGTTTATACAATATTTCGTGCTGTCAGATTCGACATTTCAGTCTGAGAACATCGATTCATAATGTCTTAGCATACCCATATCCACAAAACAAATGAAATGGGTCTTCATGCAGAGATTTTTGGTTTTCAATTTCAGTCGTTCATTGTTGAGGGTGTCAAATTAGTTTTTTTAAAATCTCCGATCTATTGAAAAAGCCTGCTTCCCCAATGAAACTTCCCTGTTTCTACTACATTAAACATTGATCATGTTTTTTGTTTATAACTATTGCTCGTGATTCAAGATTCACTTCCACAATTAACATGGAACTAATCGCTATTATGGACACCGTTCGCATTCAGGGATATAATCTGCCTGAAGCAAAGAAATTTTTCTCAACCCAATCAGGCTTGGGTTGTGCTTGGGTTGGCAAGCACAACTGTGCTTGCACACGAACAGTTCACTAATTCTCTGCAAGTTAATATTTCCGAACAATCTTTTCCTAAACGCAGGTTAAAGTGCACTGCACTTAAAACTTTGGGTGGGTGGTATTATTCTATAACCCATTGCTCAATGAACTGGCATTTCGGAGGTCTCAAAATTAGTACCAATTTTTGGTTAGGAAATGCTACAATAGCAGTATGATACCAAATGGTTTTTGATTTTAAGAAAACGCAGTATGTGACTCACCAGCTCAAAGAAGTAGTGTGCTAGATGACTAACATGAAGCTTTCCTGGTTGGCCTGAGGAACTGTTAGGTTACACCAACTGTTCAGCAGGTCTAGCAGCACCTGTGGAGAGAAAGCAAGGTTAGAGTTTCGAGTCCAGTGACCCTTCTTCAAAACACCATTTTCAAGATGGTATTTAATTAGAGAGAAACGATAACATATATTTGCAGAATTCGACTAATTGGCCGATGTGCTTTGTTCCACAATTCGATCATATAGTTGTCATATCCATTCTCCTGCCTTCTTCCGTATACCTTGCGAAACTGACTATGTTATGAAGGTATAGAAGTGTATGTTAACTTTAAGAGATTGAAGTACATAACAAGCACACAGAGCGATGGAGAATTTACAATTAACTTTTGGTTCAACAGCTAACACTGGCTGAGTTGCTGTGAGACAAAGACAAATTCGAAATCAGCCAGTTGAAATTATACGTCAAAATACCATTCTCCAACCAAATTTTAATTCAGTACATTGTCAATATTTCAAAAAAAAATCCGACGATGTGGGATATAGGGCAGAGGATAAATGAACAGTTGTGGAGACAATTGCCAAGCTACCAACATCTGCAGACTGCTGGCAAATTAGATCTCTCCAAAATTCATTTTTCTATCCGTGACTGGTGAAAGCAAAATCCGCAGAAGAAGCAAATCTACAAAGGAAGATGTAAATACAAGATTCGACAGCAGCCTGGTTTTAATGTTTGAACTTTGGTATAACTTAATCAGGCTTTTTATCGGAGCAGTATTACAGAAGGGAAAATGAATGATACCTTAGAGGAAGGTGTTGTGAATAGTTAATATAATTTATTGTCTGTTGTACTTTAACAAATAAAGTTGTGACTATTTCCTTGAAATATTTTGCATCAGCGTTGAGAGAAGAATGCAAACTACATATCCTCCGCCACTGTCTCTTTTAAAAATGCCAGCCCTTACTGCCAATTCTTCCAGCTTCACTGCATCTGTTCTGAACAATGGGCGGCACGGTGGCTCAGTGGTTAGCACTGCAGACTCACAGCGCCAGAAAGCCTGGTTCAATTCCCGCCTCAGGCGACTCTCTTTGTGGAGTGTGCACATTCTCCCTGTGTCTGTGTGGGTTTCCTCTCCCAATACAAAAAAATGTGCAGGTGAGGTGAATTGGCTATGCTAAATTGCCCGAAGTGTTAGTGGAGGGGTAAATGTAGGGGAATGGGTATGGGTGGTTCGCGCTTCGGCGGGTTGGTGTGGACTTGGTGTGTCAATGGGCCTGTTTCCACACTGTAAGTAATCAAATCTAAGATTAAAATCCAACACGGAAAATACCAGTTGGCATCCTTATTCTAATGCTGCAATTTCCCGTCCCACGTGGTCCACGATGACCTCCAGCTCATCGCCTCCAATTCCCGCACATGCGCCCTTGAACCCCAATCCTTCCAACACAGCAAGTGTAGTATGCCCTGATTGTAATCTTCCATCCCTCCAACCTCCGTACACATTGCATTATCGCATGTTTCCACTCTATTCTCCACATGAATAGCAGTGTGCAGCATCTCCATATGCAATACCGAATATTATAAATGCTCTTTCAACGTCATCTTCCATATAATAAACATGACCATCTGAAAGGACAAGGTTATATTTGCCCCTCCAATCTACCATGGAGCAATGCCAATTTTCGTTCAATATCATTAAATGGAAAATGTGTAACACTTTTCCTGACGACACTATGAGTTAACACACAAGAAAATACTCAGTTGTTCAAAAAAACAGCTCAACTGGAACATATATGCATGCTTCAGAAAGAGCAATGAATGATGCAACTCTGATTTATAGTACTCTAGACTCGAAACCTTGGCTAGTTCTCTCCCCATGCATGCTGCCTGATGCACTGTGATCGCCTGCATTTGTTGTTTTCAGTGCAGACTCAAATACCTGCAGTAATTTACTCCATAAGTGAATGAATGGCCAACCAGTAAAGTGCCTATTTCATGAATGAAGGGGACAGCAATAATAGCCGCAATTGTGCACTCTTTTTGTAAAATGTTTGCCTTAGTTACCCACTGCTCAATGCAGGATTGCTACATGATGAAGTTACTGTCACCTTTGCTAATATGTGTCAACATGTTTTTTTTAATTCAAGAGAACACGATAACTGTAATTCAGGCAATGGCCAAGTGGAACGATCGCTAAATTACCAATTGGGAGTGCCAAATACTGTTAGAGGACACATTGTTCGAGTCCCATCACGTTAGATAGAGAAATTTGAATTCAGCAATATCTAGAATTAAGAGTCAAATGATTACCGTGAGCTGAATGCTGAAAAAAAAACATTTCGGTTCACTAATGCCTTTAAGGAAAAGAAACTGCCATCTTTATTCAGTCTCGGCTGCACGTGACCTCATTCCCACAGCAATGTTGTAAACTCTTCATTGCCTTCTGGGCAATTAGGGATCAACAATGCATGCTGGTCCAGCCAGCGCAACCCATCCCTCATGAATAAATAAAGAAGCCACCAAATCAGATAGCATTTCAAAAAACGTGAACATCTTCAACCTTTGCTTTTTATGTCCCATTCTGTTTTACCTCAGATTACTTTACAGTGATTGTAATCCAGTCTCAAAGAAGTTGCCATCTCTCCAGATGTATGATCTCTTACCTGGTGTCCATGGCGACGACAGTCCTCCAGGTAAAGCTTGCTGCTGCAGTATTAAATTGGATCACTGGGATTTATTTCCCAATCCGTTTGCTGTTTGTACCTTCAAATGCACTCATCCATCTGTCTTGATATATGCTGCAAAAGGCATTTCCATCTGGTAAACCATTGTTTGTTTTCCCTTGGCCAATCTTTGACCGTATGTTCTCAGAAGTTAAAAATAAAATACTGCATAGAAAAGGTAACAACACGGGCCATTGTAACTGTCTGTTTGTGAGCTGTTTAAACATATATGAAATTTGTCCATAATAATCCCTGGCTCTGTCGCCGAAAAGTACTATTTTCTATGTCGAATATGTGGGCCACATTTGACTGGGCTTGTCGCATTTTGACTTCTATTCCATTCGTTTTCATTGTATCGCTCAATGCTCTGACCATCAGACATATTCTAGCCACCAATAGAGCACACAGGAGCCTCATGGCCCAAAACAATGGAGTGAATCAGAATGACGCAGAGATGAAGATCAGAAGGAATTCCATAATGTTACTTTTCACCAATTCAGGCAGTTTGACCCTTTAATACGTATGAATTCTTGGAACATGTATTTACGTTCAGATTGCAACTGCTTCTTGTTTCTTGGATACAAATTACGATGTATCAAATTCAATTTGGGAGGAAAGCGGATCTGTGTTTCAACTTCTTTGCTCATGTGCCAACACCTTCATTTATGCAGGGACCCAAATTAAATGCAGAGGCGAGGTCAAGAATTTGATGATATATCCATTCAGTGTACTTGTTAAATTTATAAAATTATTTTCTATTTGAAAAGACGGACAATTACAGTTCTTTGTATTCCTAAGTAAACATTGCTGATAAAATGACGTACAACGCCAGTGCTGCTTATGAAGTCACTTGTTATTAAACACGCTGATCTCCTCATTGAAATGATTTGGTTGGACATTGTGCCAATGTAGCAGTCAGTACTGCATTGCGTGCATTGATTTCATGTAAGCCTAGCTTTTTTGCCGGTCCGATTGAGTTTTGATGCATGGAAATATCGAAGGTTTCTATTTTATTTCATTCTGGGAAGGTGGGCATCGTTGGCTGGGCTAGTAGGGATTGCCAATTCTTAATTGCCAATAGAGTACTTAGAGTCAGTTACATTACCTCATGTCTGCACTCTCAGATTGACCAGTCTAGTAATATTAATAAATGCCTTTCCCAAAAGAACATCAGTAACGCAGGTGGTGTTCCCCAACAATTACAAATAATTCAATGGTCATTTCTGCACTCCATACTGAATATTTCTTTTAACTGAACTGAGTTTGCAACAACAATCATGGCAACATTCAATCTCAGAACCCTAAAACAAACCTAGGCCTGCAGAAGTTATGGCAATTTTCTTGAAATTTTGGTGACCCATCAATTGGACAAGGAGAAGAAATGTAATGAACACGGTTACATTATGTGTTGCTGTGATACTTGTCAAGTAAGGCGACACTTAAAGCAACTTTACCCATCCTGCCATGAAGTTGTCATCGCGCATCATCAAAAACAAATCATTTTCTTTCGGTTTGAAGACTTTTCGGCTATACTCGATGGAGTTTAGAAGGATAAGGCGGGTATCTCACTGAAACATACGGAATACTGAATTGCCAGGACATATTAGATGCTGTGACGATATTTCCATTGATATAAGAGAATAGAGAACCAAGGGCCTGTGGGTAAATTTGAGACCTTTTAGGGCCGAGGTAAGAACAGACGTAGCCAGGGAGTGGTAAATCTATAGGATTCGTTGTCACAGAAGGCTGTGGAAGGCAGGTCATTGTGCATAATTAAGACGAAGATGGACAAGTTGATGTTTGTTAAGTAGATCAAGAGTTAAGGGGTGAAAGTAGGACAGTGGGGTTGAGAACCTTATCAGCCATCATTGAACGGTGGATAAACTGAATGGCCTAATTTCTGCTTCAATGTCTTATGAACCGATGGTGATCTTAAAATATTTTGTCTTTACCTGGGTGGACTTACTTACAGCCCCAGACTTAAGCAATCTGATTAATTTTTACATGTCCCCTAAAATGGCCGAGAAAGCCACTTCATTGATAATTTGCAAATGAAACCAAAGATGCTTACATTGCGAGATGGAATAAAACAATATCTGAAAAATTCATGCTTGAGCGACTAGTCCTCGGGACTTTACGACATTTAAATGTACGTCATGCACGTCCACAGTATCTTTTCTAAAAAATGAAATAAATATTGCTGGTAGGATTTCCTATGAAATGGAAAAATATGTTCCATCCGTTCTGCTTGTTTTGCAAGTTTTAAGAGCACAAAAATGCAGTCAATTGATCAGACAATTCTGTTCTGTCACTTGGGTAAATCATGTTTTCAATCCGGTTCCCACAGGTCGCCTTTAGACTCCTTCTCAATAAACTATAAACTACCTCTGCCATAGGAAAATATGACACAGCATCTCCAAAACTATCTCGAGACGGGAGTTCCAAAGAGTCATGAACTGTGAAGCGAATCACAATTATGCTTACCTCCTTGTTTGATCGCTAGGTCTTGCTAAGCTAGGTGTAGATTTGTGGAGGAGAGGAAAGATCCTTCCAAAATATACATTGTTATGAAGTCTTTACAATCAATTTCCACACTATCCAGCTGGTCGAGTTTTGCATCACACAGATCCTAAAAGAATAAAGGAGAGAGGTGGAGGCCATTGTTGACTCGTCCTTATCAATGCACTTATCGTAGAGGTATATATCTATAACGGTATTTTCAGGATGATTAGCACACAATCCAAATGAAGAAGAGTCCACTTTCAGATTGAGAATAACTTGGGCCCTGCTGCGTGGCAGTTTCACCATGGTAAATTCATAGACATTTAACAGATCTGGCAACTGAAGAACCAGATATTTGTCTGATGCAGTGGACCACCAGCGCCAGTGAAATCATAATCAATCATGTCCTATGCACTGACATAAATCAATTAACTTCAGGGAGCAATATCAAACCAATACGAGAAGCAAGTCATAGGAAAGGTCAACAGGTCTGGCAGCATCGGGTGAGAGAAACACAGAGATCATGTTTTGAGTCCAATGACTTTTTGACAGGACCTCAGGTCCAACAACCCCAATACATCGGTCCTGTGAAGTTCAGTATTCCTTCCGGTTTCCATTGATTAACATATAATATCACAAAATTTCTTTTAAGTCACTGTCCCGAGATAACTTCAGGATATTAAGAAAAGGTGACATCTCAGCTGACATCATGCATAGAAGGTGTGAGATAAGAGTCTTCTGCATCGCAATTTGGAGTCACACTGGTTTTATTTCAAAAGTTCGAATTCATTAAATGTCACATTAACTCAGTGCTCACAAATTGATCGGTTTTTTGAGCAAAATATAATGTATTTACATAGAAAACCACAGTTTGATTAGAGACAGTCGACATGGCTTCTTGAATGGCAGGTAATGTCTCTCCATTGAATATTTTGAGGATGTGACAAAATACGGATGCTGAAGGTGGAGCAGTGGATCGGGCCAACATCGATTTTAGCAAGTTTTTAGATCAGTTTTCCCAGGGAAGGCTCGTTAAAAGGCAAGGAGGCATGGGTTACGGGGAAATCTAGTTGTTTGGATACTAAATTGGCTGGCCAATAGTGACGGAGAGCGATGGTAGATGGGAATTATTAAGCCTGGAGACTGGTGAAGGTGGTATTACACAGGGATAGGTTATAGTACTTCTGCTTTTTTCGAATATTATAAATGGTTTCGTTGAGGAAATAGAAGGGTGGGTTTCTCTGTTGGCGAATGACACAAAGATTGGTGGCATAGTGGATTTTGTGGAAGCTGTTATAGGCTGCAATGGGACATTGTAATGATGTCGAGTGCCACTGGGGTGGTTTGGTGTCTCAGTAGTTATCACTGCCGCCTCACCAGAACCTGGTTTCGATTCCAACATCGGGCGACTGCCTGTGTGGAGTTTATGCATTCTCTGCGTGTCTTTTTGGGTTCCCTATGGGTGCTCAGGTTTCCTCCCGCAATCGAAATATGTGCAGGTTAGGTGAATTGGTCGTGCTAACGGGCACACAGAATTCAAGGATGTGCAGTTTGGGTGCATTAGACTGTGGTTAAATGTACGGGACTGTGTCTGTGTGGGTTATGGTTTAGAGAGTCAGTTTGGACTTGTTGGGCTGTAGAACGCATTTTCACACTTATGATTCTTGGCTGCATATTTGGGCTGAGAAGGGGCAGATGGAATTCCACCGGGTGAAGTGTGAGGTCATTACCTTTGGAAGGTCGAATTTGAATGCAGATTGCAGAGCTAAAGGCAATATTCTTGGCAGTGTGGTGGAATACAGGAGTCTTGGGTTTCACACCCATATTTACTTCAACGTTCTCGCTCAATTGTTTGGGATTTATGAATGCGTATGATGTGTTGGCTTTCATTAGCTGGGGGATTCTGTTTAACAACTGCAAGGTTATGCTTCAGCTTTATCGACCACTCGTTAAGCCACGTTTGAGTTTTGCGTTCAGTTCTGATCACCTTATTATACAGAACTTGTGGAAGCTTGATTGAGGGCGCACATAAAATATACCAGGATTTTGCCTGGATGGGAGCAGGTAGTTTATGAAGGAAGGTTAAGGGAGCGAGGATTTTTTTTCTCATGGGGCAAATAAGGATGAGAGCTGACGTAATGGAGGTGCACAAGATGTTGCGAGGCTTAGATAAAGTGTGCAACCGGAGACGTTTCTTCCAATGATGGAAATGTCTGTAATGAGGACATAATTTTCTGGTAACTGGAGGAAGGCTTATGGGCGATGTCAGAGATATATTTTTTAAGCCGAGAGTGATGGGTGCGAGACTTGCACTGCCAACAGTGGTTGTAGAGCCAGATACATTACATAGTTTAAGTGACTCTTGGATAAGCAAATGGAAAATCACACAATGAAATCTGTGTCGGCTAGTCTGATGTCCGGTTAAGATCAAAGGCCAGTACAGCATCGAGGGCTAAATGAACTATAGTGTTCTGGGAGTGCACTGACAGTAATCTTATGCATGGAGTGTTCGTTGTGTAATGTTGTCGTTATCCTTGCTTTGCACCAATATAGGAAATATTCATAAGAATCTTGAATGTCACTATGAAGAGAAATTGACTCGTTCACACTTTTCCTTAAGTTGACTCGAGTCAATCGCTGAAAGATTGAATCCACTTGATGTTGAAAATGTGTTCAATCATTTCAGAAGGCTGCAACCGCCATCAGTAGTTCGAACAGGAAGGAAATGGTCGTATGTAAACCCCGTATCTACATTAAAAGTTCATTCAATAAACAAATAAAATTCGTTGAGTCAGACGAATGCGTGAAAAACACAACTAGGGTTATTGTTTATTCGTTGAAATGTGGCGGACATTTTGTTTTCCAATCAAATGATATGAGGTTAAACTGATGCATTGTTTCGGGCGTTATAAAAGCCGAAATTCTCTTCAGTCTTTCAGAAAAGGCAATCTGCAAATACACATTACTTGTAGAACTTTTAAATACAGGTTTCCCAACATGGTTTCGGGTATGAATCATACTTTGTAACTGTGCAGCCTTTGTGAAAGGCTGCACATAACTGTTTGGTACCATCTGGTTTTGGCGACATTAATGTGGGTAAGCCCCAGTCACTACAATTTGTTTGGATTATGTTGTTGTCGAGCATGCATCCAATCTCTTTTTAAGCCAGTGCCAATTTTACAGCGTTACTTTACAGGGTGTTGCTTAATTGAAAGAGCATTTCCTATCTGTACATCATGCATAATTAGGCTAATACTTACAAGCCTATTTCCACTTATCCTCCCATATCTGGGCAATAGCTCTTCCAGGTCATTTGGATTTACCTCTGAAACTTAACTCAATAATCTACCGTGATTCTTAGCAACTTCCTCATTGGCCAATGTAATTTGAGTTATGACCAATTCAGAATCCTGTGCAAATGGTTCTTCACTCCGTGTTGCAACCAGTGACACATTGGACTTCTGCTTTACTTCCCTATTAGAATAAATGTGGAGCATATTCATTCGACGCACTCTGTGTCATTTCTTTTCATCTGGAGTCCGTATCAAACAGGTCACCTTGCTCTTCGACTTGAGAATGTCCACTAAATTTTATTTTTATAGGTGTACATATCATTGCCAGGAATATTAACAGTTTACCTCCGTTCGCAGAATTGCGAGTTTTTGATTTCTTGTCTGTTTCTGTTTTCATCAAGT
The DNA here is from genome assembly GCF_020745735.1 of Hemiscyllium ocellatum. NCBI lineage: Eukaryota > Metazoa > Chordata > Chondrichthyes > Orectolobiformes > Hemiscylliidae > Hemiscyllium > Hemiscyllium ocellatum. The sequence goes on from NW_026867571.1 coordinate 796,653, forward strand.
AATGAGGCATTTTTAAATGTTGCCTCGCCAATACCCCACTCTGTTTAACCATTTCTTCAATTTTGTCCCACGGTTGAAATCTGCGGTCTCAGAATTCTGCATCACCACTTTCCATGTAATTAATTTCCTTAACATGTTACGTCATTCCCAAAAACTAATTCAAATTGACTAAATTTAACTGAATGTACAGGTGCATTCTCAATGAAAACAAAGTACAAGTCGAATTCTTTTATCGTATCATCTGGATAGTCTTGACTATAAGCCTGAACACGGTCTTTACCGTCAGATGCCACCTTTGTAACACTCTCTGCGAGTTGTGATGGGATGCGTCTGATTTCAATTCTAACATTCCTAAGCTCTCCGTCAATAATTTTGATGTGACATTTCACCCTTGATCTCGTCAGAAATTATGTAATTCTTCTACAAATCGTTGATCGATTATATTGTTTAATGGAATTACTTCTGGAAATCTACTGGACACATCCTTTATAGTTAACAAAGACTGATTCCTACTGGTATTTCTTTACATAGTTGTCCGAAAATCATTTCAGCCTCTTGCTCAAATATAAGAATGTGCATTAAACGTGCTGGTTTTATTACTGCCTGTAGATTTCCAATTACCTAGCATCGAGAGTGTGGGGCTGGAAACGCACAGCAGGTCAGGCAGCATCTGAGGTGTGAGAATCGAGATTTCAGGCACAAGCTCTTCATCAGGAAGGATGCTCATGGTTCGGGGTTGACAGACAAATGGGAGGGAATGGAGTTGGTGGAAGGTAGCTGGGGAAGCAATAGGTGGATGAAGGTGAGAGAAAAGTTGATAGGTCAGTGCGGCAGTGATGCACTTGTTTGGCGGTCAGTGCCGAGTTGGAGGTTTGGGACTGGCACAACATGGGGTGAGTGGAAATGAGGACGCTGTTTAAATGTACATTTATTCTATGTGATTGCAGGGTCACATGCGAAATATGCGGCAGAAATCCTCCTGGTGCGGGGAGGTAACGGTTTGGCAGTGGGCAGACCTAGGACCTACATGTCCCTGATGGAGCCGGAGCGTATGTTGGACTGTTCAGCCACGTGGCGGTGGCTTTGGTGATTGCGGGTGTCCCAGAGAATGTCCCTGAAATGATCCACAAGAAGTCATCCTGTTTCCCGGAGGAAGTGGGGACTACACTGGGTAAAATGGATGCAGGACATGGCATTGGTAGAAGCACAGGTGAATTTCTGATGGACGTGGAAGGAATCCTTGGAAACTTGGATGGAGGTGAGATGAATGGTGTGGGCACACGTTTGCTCTTCCTGCAGTGGATGTGAATGTTACCATGAGTGGAGTGTGGGCTGATGGGAAAGGGTGTGTGTGTGGACCTGGAGAGGGAGTCGCAGAGGGAATGGTCTTTTTGCATCCCTGATATGGTTGGCGAGGGAAATATATCTCTATTGGTGGTATCTGCTTGGATGTGACGGAGGATTATTTGTTGTTTGCGGAGTTTTCTAGAATTGAAGGTGAATACCGGAATGTTCTCACCTTGCAGCATTGGGAGGGTTGGTGTTACAGGACGTTGGTGCGTGAAGTAGAGGAGATGCACTGGAGGACATCGCCAACCATTTGGGAAGGAAAGTGGCGATCGTGGAAAAAAGAAACTGTCTGGGACTTCTTGAGGTAGAACTGATGCGATGAGGCATGACTTAGGATGCGTGGCTTGGAAAGGTAGGCTTCAAGGGAAGGGTGCAATCGATATGTGGAGCTTGTTCAAGGAGCAACTACTGAGTGTCATTGATAAGTATGTACCTGTCAGGCAGGGAGGAAAGAGTCGTGTGAGGGAGCCGTGGTTTAAAAGGAATTGGAATATCCTTGTTAAAGGGAAGAGGGCGGCCTATGTAAAGATGAGGTGTGAATGTTCAATTGGGGCGATTGAGAGTTATAAGGTAGCCAGGAAGGATCTGAAGAGAGAGCTAAGAACAGCAAGGAGGGGACATGAAACGTCCTTGGTTGATAGGATTAGAGAAAACCCAAAGGCTTTCGAAAGGTATGTCAGGAATAAAAGGATGACTAGGGTAGGAATAGGTCCCATCAAGGATAGTAGTGGGAAGTTGCGTGTGGAGGCTGAAGAAATTGGGGACACACTGAATGAATACTTTTCGTCAGTATTCACTCAGGAACAGGACATTGTTGCTGATGTGAATATTGAGTCACAATTAATTAGAATGGATGGCTTTGAGATATGTAGGGAAGAGTTGTTGGAAATTCTGGAAAGGGTGAATGTTGATAAGTCCCCTGGGCCTGATGGCATTTATCCTAGGATTCTCTGGGAAGCAAGGGAGGAGATTGCAGAGCCGTTGGCCTTGATTCTTATGTCCTCGTTGTCTACAGGAATAGTGCTAGAAGAATGGAGGATAGCAAATGTGGTTCTCTTGTTCAAGAAGGGGAGCAGGAATAAACCTAGTAACTATAGGCCGGTGAGTCTTACCTTTGTTGTGGGCAAAGTCTTGGAGAGAATTGTAAGGGATACGATTTATGAACATCTGGATAGGAATAATGTGATCAAGGAGAGTCAGCATGATTTTGTGAAGGGCTGGTCGTGCCTCACAAACCTTATTGAATTCTTTGAGAATGTGACTAAGGAGGTGGACGAGGGTAAAGCGGTAGATGTGGTGTATGTGGATTTTAGTAAGGCGTTTGATAAGGTTCCCCATGGTAGGCTACTGCAAAAAATACGGAGGTATGGCATTGAGGGTGAGTTGGAGGTTTGGATTAGGAATTGGCTGGCTGGAAGAAGACAGAGGGTAGTAGTTGATAGTAAAGGTTCATCTTGGAGTGCAGTTACCAGCGGTGTTCCGCAAGGATCTGTTGTGGGACCATTGCTATTTGTCATTTTTATAAATTACCTGGAGGAGAGGCTAGAAGGTTGGGTGAGCAAGTTTGCGGATGATACAAAAGCCGGCGGAGTTGTTGACAGTGACGAAGGATGTGGCAGGTTACAGCGGGATATAGATAAGCTGCACAGCTGGGCAGATAGGTGGCAAATGGAGCTCAATGTCGCTAAGTGTGAAGTGATTCACTTTGGTAAGAGTAACAAGAAGATGGAGTACAGGGCTGCTGGTCGGATACTTGGTAGTGTGGATGATCAGAGGGATCTTGGTGTCCATGTACACTGATCTCTGAAAGTTGCCACCCAGGTAAATAGTGCTGTGAAGAAGGCATATGGTGTACTGGCTTTTATTGGTAGAGGAGTTGATTTCCGGAGTCCTGAGGTCATGATGCAGTTGTACAAGACTCTGGTGCGGCCGCATCTGGAGTATTGTGTGCAGTTTTGGTCGCCATACTAAAGGAAGGATGTGGAGGCACTGGAACGGGTGCAGAGGAGGTTTACCAGGATATTGCCTGGTATGGTAGGAAGATTGTATGAGGAAAGGCTGAGGCACTTGGGGCTGTTTTCATTGGAGAAAAGAAGGTGTAGGGGTGACTTGATAGAGGTGTACATGATGGTTAGGGTTTAGATAGGGTTGATCAGGAGAACCTTTTTCCACGTATGGAGTCAGATATTACGAGGGAGCATAGCTTTAAAGTAAGGGATGGTAGGTATAGGATAGATGTTAGGGGAAGCTTCTTTACTCAGCGAGTCGTGAGTTCATGGAATGCCCTGCCAGTAACAGTGGTGGACTCTCCTTCTTTCTGGGCATTTAAGTGGATCTACTGGTTCTTTACCAACTGAGTGTTTTTATTTTCCACAGTTTATATCCCACACAGTTTGACATTAATACTGAAAGCTAAACTTTGATTAATGAAACAATTCATAATCGTCAGCCAGTACAAATACTAATCTTGCCAACTGAACTCTCTGGTCTTTCACATGAGTTTTCAGTAATTGAGGAAGTGAATGTTTGAACTCTTTCAATACAATGGTATCACTGAGGGTGTCACATGGTTGACACATTTTAATCCGCTTCTCCATCTATCAAAAATGTTGTGCTTGATCCTTTAAAACCCAAGATAGTTTGACGAGAATACCACCTTTGATTCGTGAAATATTATCTGTATGGTTCTAGCTCAGGCTCATATGCGCTTAAAATGGCTTTCTTCATCTCTTCATACTCCCCAGGTGCTCCTATGATCGTGATACAAGTACCTCTCTCCTTCGACGTACTGCTTTGTTTGGATCAAGAAAATACACGTGGGCACTGGTCAAGTCATTTGTTTCATCACTTAGTCAGATGAGATGAAAAAAGGCTTCTACATCGTTCTACAAATCTTTGTAATGTTTGGGAAAATTTAAACAAATCTCCAATAATCGTTTGGCTGTGATGGTTTTGTCATCCTAAAATGTTTGACGCTCAGCCCACGTTCTAATTTCACCTCCAACCTTTTAAGCAGTCCTTTATGTCTAAATGCCAATTTCTGAAATTCAACCTCTCTCTATTCCGCCCTCTCTTCTAATAGGGTCTTTGTCTTGTTTTTTTTTTCTGTTCGGGAGATACGTTAATTTTCTTTTTCCATTGCTTTTAACTGTCATGTAAACTGTTTCAATTAATTTCCCTGGTCACGTTGCGAAATCTCCAATTGAATTATCGACATTTGCAAAGATTCTGATGGCATTTCCAACAAACGTAAATGCTGTGTGTAGCTGTAATTGCCTCCCCTTTTCTCACAGATGAAGGAAACACAAGTTCCAGTTATTTGTCAATACATCTGCTATGCCTTACTGTCGTTTTTGTTGAACGCCCAAAGAGACTCCGTCCACGCTCAGAAAATTCTTGGTGACGGAAAAAAAACTATTAGTAGACCAAGCAATGTTTGGACCATTCGAATTCAACACCTTAACAAAAGACAAAAACTATCGCTCGCCGCCTTTGAGTTCAAAACCATGGAACCCAAATTGAATGATAGAATCAGTCCCGATATGAGACATCAATATGTCATGGACAAGAGGAGACCACCTCAAAATATTCTAAGATTGACGTCTGTATACTAACTTCTTCTTATTTTAAAGGCAGATGCAAAGTAGATATTAAAGGACTAATGTACCTGGTCAAACCACTCCGCTTTAAGTAAAACAGGATTTATTCAAACAACACAATTGAAGCAAAATAAAAGTGATTGAAATTACTGGACTCTTAAACAATCCGAGACAACAAATTACTTAAGGAGCTTTTCCAAATCAATAACATATCATAAACAGAACCTTTGGCAAAATGCCAAGTTCACACACGGATTCTTACAAATTGGAGGGAACAGCTTCCAAAGAGATTTCAGAGACAAGCATCAGTCAGGAATCTTCGCTGAGCCTTGCAAACACACAGCATCTTGTGACAACCACAGCAAAACCAAACCAGCACAAAAAAAACCGAACTGGGAAAACTGGACTCTCGCTGCCATTTTCTAGCAAACCACAACTACATCTCTACCTCATACACTCTGCTGAAAACAAACACGGACAAAATAATCTTCTTAAAGTGACCTCATCGTGACAATTCCATGCTTAATATGGGAAAATGGAGTAAGAAGGAAAGCTTCAATAGTAGTTACTTTTTATGCATGTCAATCCTCGAAGAACAGTAAGGCGTTACAGGTGAAAGTTGATATGTGTAAATCTGATGTTGTCTTGATAACCGAGATTTGGCGGAAGGAATGGCTACAATGCGTGTTCAATATTGCTGGGTGAAAGAGCATGAGACATAGGAGCAGACATTAAGTCATTCGATCCATCGAGTTTTCTGTGCCATTAAAACATGTTAGGTAAATTTCCTAACCCTATCTTTTCGCTTTCTTCCTGTGCATTTGGTGATCAAGATCATAACTTACCTTGTTTCAAATATACACAAAGACCTAATATACACCGTTTTCTGCGGAAATGAATTCCACAGATTCACCACTCTCTGGCTGAAGAAGTTTCTGCTTATATCTGCACTAAAGGGTCATCCTATTAGTTGCATGCTGCACCCTCAATCTCGCCTCTCTGACCAACGGAAACATCTTCTTAATCTCCGCGCTGTCCTCCCCATTCAGTATTCTAGATCTATTAATCTCTTATACTTCAAAACTCCAGTGGTATTGTCCTCGTATTCTCAAACATTCATCATAGTTAACGGTCTTCATTTGTCGGATTTTTCTCATGAACCCTCCCTGGACCCATTCATGGGCGAATACATCCTTGCCGATGTACAAAATATTCAGAAATGTTTGGACGAATAGGTAGCCGTGAAGGGTATTGAATTCGGATAGCTTTGGTTAATGAGTCAAAGAGAAAAAGGATACCTCAAAGGACAGAATGAATTTGGGAGAGGTACAGAAAAAAAAGTTTATAGTTACACAGTGAGGTCCAATCTGTCAGTCATCAATTAGTGGAAAGCACAGAGAGAATATAACAGAAGGAAATTAAAGAGAGATGACACATCATCGAGAACATATATTGAGGTACTCAAATTATGCAAGTATAGACTTGAATACTAGTAATGGCGGTGTGGGGCACGTTTCCCGATTTGCATGATGGAGAGCTTTCCACAGGAGTTTGTATCCAGCCAGACAAAGCATGTACTTTTGGGTCTTGTCCTTGGAAAGGACGTGAAATAAATGGACAGTGTCCGTATGGAAACATTTTAATCCACAACCATCATTTTATTGTAACGTGCAGGATGGCAGTAGCGAATCATACGCAATAATTGAGAATTTGGAAACCTAATTTACTGAGCGTGGCTTTCAATAGGTCTAAAATGAATCTGGGAAGGACTGATTTAATATTAAGTTGGTACAACAAAGAAAACCTGACCAATGGACTCCATTCAAAGACGGGATAGCTTGGGTCCAGGGGAGGAATGTTGCCACAAACGAAAGTAGGATAAACGATTCCAAAGCTCCCCATTTTACAGCGAAAGAGGTTAAGATGAAAACAAAAAGAAATGGGTGTAAAATGGAGATTAGAATTGAGAACGAGGAGCAATACGGAAGGTGCAGATGAGACATGATTGTCCAAAGAGGAATTATCATAACACTGAGAGTCAACATAGAGTGGTCACAAAATCTTCTGGTCACATGTTAGTGAGATCGTGAAAGGTGGAGTATGATTAATTCGACACTCGAAAGATAATTTCTTTATAAGGGGTGTGGTTCATATATTAAATGAATGCTTTGCCTGTGTCATGATATGAGACAGAGAAGCTGCCCAGGCCAAAGTGACAGAGGAGGAAACTCTGTCACGGAATAGGTTCAAAAATGATGAGGAATGTCTTTGCATAATCCAAGACAAAACATGTTTCCCTGCCTCTTCTTCGAAATATGTGACAGAATAATTTATTCATCCAATCGTTAATGCAATAAAAGCGCTAGCAGCAATGGCAATGCAAAATTGACAGACTAATGGAGGGACACATTTCAAAATTTCACAGTTTACACAGACCTTAAAGAGTTTGTAAGCCATGGGGAAAAGTTTATAGAAACCCAAAAACACATTGGCAAGTTGTTAGAATGAGAATGGAGGTGTTAGATAAAGACTGGCACTGAGAAGTATGACACAGTGCAATTTGCTAAGAAGATATTGAAGACAATGAAAACAGGGTCTAGCCTGAAGCGCTAAAGCAGCAATGGACCGAGGGTATATGTGCTTAGATCATTGAAGTTACCAGGCCATAAAGCATAAGTAAAGCATCTCATATTTTTGGCTTTGCAACGATTGATATGCAGTACAGAGGCAAGGGCATGATGTTGAACTTGTAACAGACACATGTTTGACCTCAGCTGGAGTATTGCATGCAGTTATGTGTATCACATTGTAGAAAGGATATGAACGCATGGGAACCCGTGAAAAAGTGATTTGTATCCAATGGCTCCAGGGATAAGAAATTCCGTTTATGAATTCAGATTGAGGTCAGATTGTCATTTTTGTAAAGAAGATGACTAAGAGGAGATCTGATGTAGTTTTTTCAAACTCATTGGCCGACTGAATACCACAGATATGGTGAACGTGTTCCAGATTGTTGAGGGAAGGAAGAGATCATGACTGGGCACCGTCTTTAATTGAAGAGCTGGTGAAAACATGATAGGACAGATGACATCCTTCTCTGCTATAATACTTGTATGTGTTTCAATATGACGTCTAGAGAGTCCTGCAACTCCAGTAATGCTTTTCTCCATAATCTCATCGATACTGTACAATCCTTTTCTATCTCACCAATCATTATCAGCAAATGCAATTGGTATTTCTCTGACTCATACAGGCCTCATAAACCTTCCACCTCTGGGATCGCCTCCAGCCCCAACAAACCTATCTCCTGATGCAAATAATCTCAAGTACTAGCAGCTCTCCTTTTTTTCTTAATTACTATAATCCATACAAACCTCTCAGTACTTGCAATGCCCACAACAACACACAACTGTCAATGTTAATTACTCATGCCTGCACTGATAAATTACACCATTTCCTTCAACACCTCGAACATCTACAGTGTTCACTATATCCACAACTTTTCACAACAATTCGAACTCTGCCAATCTCGTTACATTCTTTGCCGTGGCGACAGTTTTCCCTGTTGTGAGAACTACTCTAATGCCTCACCAGCTGGGTAACATCCTCTGGACAGAGACTGCTTTCGATTCTGTCACCTCGTTCTGCCCTAACACAGTCCTCTATCTCTGAAAACTTCACTTTCTAAATCTTTCCCTAACTTTCAAAGCAGCTCCAATCCTCCTAGTGTCTGAATTCTCTACCAGAACTTAAATCCCTCCACCTCTGTCTGCCGTTGATTGGCCCCTACACATTTCCAGTCTCCAAAATATCTACCAGCTACTATTTCCTCTCTTTCTCTGTTAGTTTCTCCTCGAGAAGAAGCAACGTTTCCAGAGGAATACATTCTTGTAAATCTCCTGCAGTGTCATAGACAATAGAATATAGAACATATACCAGCACAGTACAGTACGGGCCTTTCAGCACTGGATATTTTGCAACCTGTTGTCCACCTCTGATATCAGGCTAACGTACATTTACTTCATTGTACTATCTCGAATGTGCCTAAGAGTTGCTTAAATGTACCTAATGAAACTGACTTCAGTCCCACTGCTGAAAGCACATTCCATGCACGGACCATTCTTTGTCTATAGATCCGACTCTGACATCTCCCCAAACATTTCCTCCAGTCACCCTAAAATTATGACCCTTTCGAGATAGACATTTCCGTCATGCGAAAATATCTCTGAACAACCACTCTAACTATGCCTCTGATCATCTTGACTTGAGAGCGCCAGTTTTGGACTGGTTTAAAAAAGTTAAAAATCGCATAGCTGCAGGTTACAGTCCAACAGGTTTCATTGTAAGCACTGGCTTTTGGAGCACCGCTCCTTCATCAGATATTTGTCACCTGGTGAAGAGTGGCGCGATGGCAACTACTGCTTTCAAATAAACCTTTTGTGCAAGAACCTGGCATAATGTGATTTTCTTCTCTCATCATCTTGTCCACTTCAACCAGGCCATCCCTCCTGCTTTGTCGCCCCAGTGAGAAAAGCCTTAGTTCCCTCAATATTTCTTCATAATGAAGACCGTCCAATAGATGCAGCTTCCTGGTCATTCTTCTCTGCACCCTCTCTAATGCTTTCATATCTTCCGTAAAATGCGTCGAACAGAACTGAACATAATTGTGCAAGTGTGGTCGAACTAGGGATCTACAGAGCTGCAGCATAACCTGGTGGCTTTGAAACTCAGGATACCAACTATTGAAAGCAAACTCAACATACGCCTTATTGACAACCCAATCAACCTGGTTGGTGAGTTTGGACATGGATCGCTAATTCCCTCTGTCACCCACACTGTAAAAAAAATCTGCATTTAACAATTTCTTCTGCGTTTAAATTTGACGATTGAAAGTGCAATACTCAAAGATCTGTCTGATCCTTGCCTCCTCAACCTTCAGTAAGCATCTTCCTTCCTCTTGAATTGTCACACACCTTGTCACAAAGGTTCTTTCAACCTGCCAACTCTTCCTTGCCTAAGTGGGACAAAACTGTCCATCACTATCAGTAAGTGTTTTCTAAACAACCTTGGCATTTCTCGCCTGCATTATCCTGAGAAAATCTGTCATCAATTTGGGCGCTCCAGTTCCTGTCTGACAGCAAACTAATTCTCCCTCCACAGTGAAATACTTGCCCACACAGCCTGCACATATCCCTTTCCATGAGTATAGTCTAGTTCAAGGAATAATGCACACTATCACGAAATGTTTTCCCGTCAGGAGATCAGAAACTTGGTATGATTCGTTGCCAAGCTCCAAATCCAGTATAGCCTCGCCTCTACTGGGCCTATTTAATATTGAGAAAGAAATTCTTCTTGTACAAACGTGAGGAAAAATTGCTCCGTCCACAGTATTTGAACTAACAAGCTTCCAATTAGTATTAAACAAAGGTTAAAGTCACCCATGAATCCAATCCTAGTACTTCTGCATGTGTCCAAAGTCTGCCTCCCAATCTGGTCCTCCTCGTATCTGTTAATGTTGTGTGTTGGTTGGGGTGATGGTGGTCATGGTGGTGGTGGTAGTGGGGGCGGGGGAAGGTTCATGAATAATCCCCCAAAAAAAGGCTGCTCATTTATTTCTGTATCTGGATTGAAAGAGTGAAGGTCAAATGCTGCATCACGTAGAAGGTGTATGCTAGGTTGCTAAGAAATGGGGAATGAGTCAGCGATCTTTTCAAATGCTTGGCGTTATTTCTTATTTGAAGTAGACGACATAGTTGCACATTGGGACCTCCGCACCAACAGCTTCAGTCAAGCTTTCTTGACAGCTTTTTTTAGACTATTTAATCACGCACCATCCCCCACATATTAACAACAAGGTTTAGGTAACAATCTGTTTGTCACATGTGCTTCTGTCCACGTCGAACCGATTTCGTTTGATTCAACTACATATTTGCAAGTCTGTTGTTTGCAGTAGCTTTGTGTCTGTTTAACTATTTTTATGGTGTAGATTAGCCATACAATTTTCAATGATCTCTATAACTTCCTTGTTTTTATACATTATTTACATATTGAGAAACCCAGGGATTCACGACGCTTTCTTACTAAAAAAAATCAGCTTGCCGAACCACTGATGATGTCCTACATTCCGAGCACCCCCTACCCCTCCTTAACCTGGAAGGTTTTATTTTTAGTCCACTGGGATACTCCCTGACTCCAGTGATTCCTGAACGATTCCAGAATGATCACCAGCAACAGCTCCACAAACTCCTCAGTTACCTTCTTAGAACAAAGGGGTGCGGTCCATCAGGTTGCGTGATTTGTCCACATTCAGAAATTTCAATGTACCCAGCAATTCCCCCTGAGTGATGAATGCTACACGCACCTCCGCCCACTGATTCTCTTGAAGTTCTGGCAAGTTGCGGGTGTCTTCCATTTCTAAGACTGATGCAAAGTTTCCGTTCAATGCCACTGCCATTTCATTGTTACCCATAACTCTTCAGCTCTCATTTTCCAGCAGTCTGACGTTTGCTCATCTCTCTATATATCTTAAACAAAACTCTTGCAATCTCCCGTCATATTATTAACAAGCTTACGTACCGCTGTATATTATCTTCTCTACCGTGTTGCTTTTATTGGTAATCCTCCACTGGTATTTAAAGGCTTCTTTTTCCTGTGGACCCCCAATAAACTTTCCCACATTGTATGCTTTCTCTTTTGATTTTATGTTGTCCTTGTCATCCCTAATCACTTATGACGGCATTATTGTCCCGAGTATGTTTCTTCTTCTTTGCAATGAATTTCTGATGTTCATCTGGATCATCCCCAGAAACCCCTGCCATTGCTGCGCCATGGTCTTCCCTGCTCGGATTCCCTACCAATTAACTCCGGCCAGCTCCTCCCTCAAGAATTTGCAGTTAAATTACTCAATTCTAATCAGTGTATGTCAGGGAGAGAGCAATAGATATAAACTGAAAGAAGGAGAACTGAGAAATGGGACATGAGATTGATTGTAGGATTTACTATCCAGATACAAAGAGAGAAAGGGAGAGAATACAGACGAAGAGATGTCAAAAACGCGAAATCTAGATGAATGACAGAAGTAGATGCACTTCCGTATTTGTTTTCCCAATTCCTGTTTGCTATGGTCATTGTACAGTGTTGGTACACCAGAGTAATATGTTCAAATGCTGCATCTGATGCCAGAATTTCTCTCCAATAATATGTCAGACACTGGCTGTTGACAGAACCCCGCAGGACAATCTGTTTGTTTACCGGTGGAAAGGCAGTTAAGTAAAATAAGTTGGGACACCAGAAGCAGGAATTTACAACATACATCCTGACAAGAATGAGAGACTAGAGCTGGGAATCCCAGAAAGAGAGAAACGTTGAGAGAATGGGAACGTGACACCTCAGATGAGGATCAAATATCGTTTAATTGTTTCATAAATTTTAGACAATTTATACATCACATTTCATTAACTGTGTCTCCGTTGTTCATTCTGAACAATCGTACCTTCCTGCACGTCCAATGATTAAATATTGTATGTGAAATCATTCTTCCTCCATTTCAAAATACATTCTCTTTATTTCTTTGCATTTTATTTTATTCCATTTGTCAATAAAATATTGGTAAATTGGAGACTCACACTTTATTCCTCTCCAGTTTCCACACAGACTGTCTCCTGTTCCTTTCTGTTTTCTAACCAATGACACAGACATGCAGTCTCTGACCCTTTAATCCCAATACAAAAATGCAATTGTGACCACAATTTTTACTTTCGGGTTAAGGCTAAAAATCTGGGAAAGAAGAGCCGAATATACTGTGCAATAAGATGTCTGCATGTTTAGAAACGAATTAATGAAGTGCATAGTGTTAAAAATAAAATGTTGCTTTATTAGAGTAGTGAGAGGAATGTCCAAAGAAATCTGTATTTCTTACGTTTAGGGCAGTTGTCTCCAGAGACAGTTTTTACACTGATATTTGTTGAGGTGGAGGAAGCCTAATTTTTGTAACAGCTTCTCGATTTGCTCTTAATAGAATGGTTACATAAAACATTGTATGTGCATACTATAGTAGAGTCACAAAGCATGTGAAAACAAAGCATCGCCTTTCTCTATTACATCTAACATTGTTCGTATAATCGGAGATAGTCGGTAAGACCAAGAGCAGACGATGTCAGTACCCCACCCGGACCAACTGTTGATGTTATAATAAATGTCTTGCAGTGATGGGGTTAAGTGGAGATTCTGTTCAGTGACTGTGACTGACATCAGTCTCCATGGATCCCAAAAGAGTCACTGGAGGATTTCCCTCTTCTACTAATGAGGGACTTCTTAAATAACATCAGCGAGAGCATCATCCTCAACACGATTGGAACCAACAGCTCCGGAGAGTGGGAGAGATCAAAATCTGAAAGCAATAGACTGGAATGTTCCAATATGAATCAGAATCTAAGAAGAATAGACTGGATGGTTCCAACAATCGATCAGAATCTAAGAACATTAGACTGGAATGTTCCTGCACTGGATCAGAATCTGAGAACAATGCATTGGAATATTACAAAAATGTACAGGAGTTTATATAGTTGTCTTTTCTGGCTTCAACAGGATAAGATATGGTTAACATGGCGGATACGATGTGCACTGATAATTATTCAGGCAGGTTACTTTCCCATCCTCGCTATAATTGGTGTTCCTGGTAAGTCTATCTCAGCTCATTTATCAATTCTGTAAATGATTTTGAACACCATTGCTACTTCTGTTATGTATATTTTGCAAAGATGTAAAGTATTGTTTTCGATTTCAAATCACATACTCTATTCCCATTTCATGAATTTCGTTCTCTTCACTTACAAACATCTGAGGAGGAACAAAATATTAATAACCAAGACTTCCCCATTTTGTCCTGAGTTTATCTATATCTTAATGACCCCTCTATCATCAAACCTGTCGACTACCAACTCCTCAATATCACCAGTCGTCTTTTCTGCCTCAGTGCATATTGTGAATAAACCATCACCGATACCTTTTCGGTTGCAATTCTTTTCTGGCATGGCTTCCAGTTACAGATATTTTGATCAAGAATTGATTTCTGTCTCTATCTGGACCTATACCAGGTACAAACTGTAAACTCGGTTGGATTCTAAATTGTTGTTGTCACAACTTTATATCAGCACTTGCAGCATAGCCTGAAACCAAACACTAAGGAGAGCACAGTGCTCGCAGTGACCATGAAGTTAAAGTTTCAATGAACTATTTTGATTTTAGAACTTGTCGAGCAGGATTGGGTCCCATGTCAATCATCTTCCAAGTGCAGTACTCCAACATTTTTTATGAGTGTTGGAGGCCGTCTCTGCCCCCACTGACGGTAACACAGTAGTTCTGTCTTCACGGTGAAACATACCGAAAATCATCAGAAATATTCCGGCCAGAGTGACTGTTAAAATTGAGTTTCTATGGAGATTAGAATTAATAAAGAGAAGTTACCCACAAAAACTCATTGAACTGAAGATTCTTCAGTTGCTGCATCAGACCAGCTCCATCCCAGAAGATTCACGGAGGTGTCAGTACAGCTCGTGGAAGAGTTATAGAATTGTCCAGCACAGAAATAGTTTCTTCATTGTAACTAATCCATGACTACCACAATCCCGAATTAATCTAGTCACACTTTAATGGAGATAATACAGAGGTCAGCGCCCGTTTCTACACTGAAGGCCGTTACTCACGGGATATCACACGGATTAGTATTTAGACCACAGCAATTTTCAAGGTAGGCACATGATTTGGATGAAGGGAAAAATAGCATAGATCTCATTTTGCATTGTTTAAATTGTGCGAGTTGGAAAATGTCGTTGTCTTCAAGAATCTGCATGTCCTTGATCAGAAGTCACCAAATAATACATCTAGGAGTCTTAAAGTCATAGATTCTTTCAGCACGCCAAGTCGCCCATGCCGACCTGTTACGAATCCAAAAGCATATCTGGTCATTTTGAGACAGGACGTGTTTTGCTGAATATAAAGTACAGCCACAGCTGCCAGGTAATGGTCAGAGACTTCCAAATGTAGCAACGTTCTGTCAAACATTTACCTGAGTTTTGGTTGTCTCGTTAACAATTCGAATTTCACCAAATCGTTTTAATCATGCACAGGATACCAGAAGCCGCTGGAAGCTGAACTTTACTGTTTTGACACATTCAACCAATCACGTTATCAGAAATAAATGTGTCATGGAAGTAGATAAACCCGTAATTTTGAAAATTAGAAGAAGATTAACAGCCATCGAACAGCCGAGATACTGTTGTAGAGTCGGGGAGCAAACTGGTCATCTAACTTCTTGATCTCAAATTTAGGGGAAAAAAATCTCCCGATGAAATATAATTCTTCATATAAAACCTACTTGCAGCAAACAAGTAGGGAAATCCGTGGCTAGAAAATTGAAGACAGCGGATTGGACAGAGACTGTGTGGTCTGCAGATTAAGTGAGCCCAACTTTTAATATGTGGATTATTGGAACAGCACATTTTTTGGACTTGGATTCAGATAGCAAGCAGCGAAGAAAAGGGAGTATGAATTTGTGAAGATTTGTTGTTTATTGTTTACTATTCGAGATCAGATATTTTTACATACTGGAATTTCGGAGTTCCCTATCAGGCATGCTTTAAGAGGTTATGAGGCGTGGTGAGCTTTTTGGGAGTTTGGCTTAATTTACAGAGGGGTTCGGATATATACGACTAATCCGTTCACATCTGTCTAAACCCCGAAGGGCTTGTCGTTCGGGGTTTAGACAGATGTGAACAGATTAGGCGTATAAATGGTCCTAGAGGATTCCAACATTTGGCAATTGGTTTCTTGGATCTTTATATAAAACGTAGGTGAGAAAATGTGTTTAATTGTGGTTTCTTGTGGTTGATTCAATTAAAAACAAGAGAAATTGTTCTTAACATTGCTAAAGACGTTCTAGGGTTTGAAAGTGATTTCTAAATTTGCGAAGAAAGTTTAGAAAGACAGAATAAGGGCATACTTTAAAATTGTGTTTAAACACGGATAAACGGAAAGCAGAAATTGCGACGGAGTTATTCAAAAGCCGAGGTGAATGAGATAAACAGACAGGTTCAGTGGAGTCAGATAAAAATAAATTGCAAATGTTAACTGGAGTTAGAAGTTAAAGAAAGAGACAGAGGGAGCGAGAGAGAGAGACCGGAAAAAGAAAGAGAGAATTTGAACTTCTGAATTTGCAAAATATTCAGGAAAGTCAAGGTCACAGGATGGAGACGAAGGGAAATAGTAGTGATATATGCAGATGTTCTAACACTTTGCCACATATCGACGACAAAAATGTCGAGTGCTTTTTATTTCACTTGAAGTATTGGGCAGGCAGATGGAGTTGCCAGTTACTTGTGGGTAAGATTAGAAAAGATGAAGCGAGTAGGCAGAGCTCGTCAGGTATGTGC
Organism: Hemiscyllium ocellatum; assembly: GCF_020745735.1. Taxonomy (NCBI): domain Eukaryota; kingdom Metazoa; phylum Chordata; class Chondrichthyes; order Orectolobiformes; family Hemiscylliidae; genus Hemiscyllium; species Hemiscyllium ocellatum. Next base: position 813,031 of record NW_026867571.1, read on the forward strand.
AGTGTTGTCAGATGAGGGATCAAGAGTTTACGCAGATGTGGAACAGGCTATTTTGAGTGCTTATGAATTGGTGCCGGATAGCGGCTATGAAACACAAATATGGAACCAAGTCAGACTTAAGTTGATTTTCAAAGACTTAAACATATTAAGTTTGATTGATGGATGTGTCCGTTTAAAAGAGACAAGTCGTATCAGTCTATAAAAGAGATTATTCTGCTGTTAGAGTTTAAAAGATCCCTCCTAGATATGATAAGAATTCATGTGAATGAACAGAAAGTTCATGAATTGAGGAGAGAAGCAGAGATGTCAGGTAAAAATGCATTTGTGAAATTTAGCTTCTGGCATGATTTTCCTCTCGTGAGGGGTAGAAATTGAGAATAGAGGGATCTCACTCAACAAAACAAAGTGTACAGCACACGAGTAATGTTTTACCAAAAGTTAAAAAAAAGGAGTCCAAGGGGGTTGAAATGCGTTGCAAGCCCTCAGGTATTTTCACTACACGTGAGTTGAGCACATAAAATTACAGAGTCAGTGGTTGAAGATGAAGACTGGGATAAGGTGTTTTTACTGCCGTAATTTGTGACAGACAAAGTGATTGAAGAAAGGCACTGTTGGAAAAGAGGCTGGGCCAGTGGCATTTGGGCAAGTAGTAAAGGAAACCACAAGAAGAGTCGAAGAGCTGCAGTAAAGTGCACTGCCTGGGCATGGGTTTGGCATGGCGTTAGTGCGTGATCCCAATAAAGAATTCACCTCTTTATGTAAAGTATACTCAGAAAGTGGAGACGGAGAAAGTCAACAAGTTATAGTATTGCGAGGTATGGGATTTGCTCAGTCTCGAGTAGTGGAAAAGTGTGGCATGCGAAAAGCACAGCAGATCAGACAGAATCCAAACAGCAGGACAATCGATATATCAGGCATGAGCCCTTCATCAGCAATGTGGTGGGGGAACAAGTGATGGGAAGATAAATAGAAGGGAAAGAATTTCTGCTGGCGCAAAAGGCACTGGGAAGGGGACAGGAAGATGAATGTGAGAGTTAAAGTGATAGGTCTGAGGGGACGGTGGAGTGGATAGATTGGAAGGAAGATGGACAGTTCGAACATATCAAGTGGGTGGTGCTAATTTGGAGAATTGGATCTGGAATGAAGTGAATTTGCCTGACTTTATGATTTTCTGTGACACTCTGTGATTACGTGTCACTCTCTGTGAATCTCAGAGAGACATAGAGTCACAGAGATGTACAGCAGGGAAACAGATACTTTGGTTCACCTCGCCCATGCAAATCAGATATGCCAACTCAATCTATCCGACCTATCAGCACCTGGCCGGTATCCAGACTCCTTTTAAATTTGCAATTGTACTAGCCTCTACCACTTTCCACCATACACGTACTACCCTCTGAGTGAAAAGGTTGCCTCCCAGATTACTTTTGTATCTTTCCCCTCTCAACCTAAACCTCTGCAATACAGTTCAGGACACCCCCACCGGCCGGGAAAAGGTTTTGTCTCATTACCATATCCATGCTTCTCATGATTTTCTCAACCTCTGGAAGGTCACATCACAACTTCTGGAAGGTCACATCCAGGGAAAACAGCCTGATCCTATTCCACCTTGCCCTGTTGCTCAAATCCTCCAACTCTGGCCACATCATTGTAAATCGTTTCTGAGTTCTTTCAGGTGTCACAACATGTTTCCAATAGGAAGGAGACCACAATTGCACGCAATATTCCAACAGTTGTCTTACCAATGTCCAGTGGTCTAACCAATCTAGCTGCAACACTACCTCCCACCTCCTGCGCTAAATACTCTGAGCAAAAAATGACAGCAGACCAAACGCCTTCTTCACGATCCAAACTAACTGCGACACCACTTCCAAGGAGCTAAGAACCTGCACTTCAAAGTCTCTTTGTTCAGCAACACTTCTTAGGGCTTACGATTAACTGTGTAATTCCTGGTAAGATTTGTTTTCCAAAATGCATCGCACCACATTTAGCTACATTCAGCTCCCTCTGCCACTTCTCAGCCATTGGCCCATCTGATCAAGATCCCGTGGTAATCTGAGGTCCCCTTCTTCGCTGTCCACTGCACCTCCAATTTTGTTGTCATTAGCAAACTTACGAAATATACCTCTTATGCTCACATCCAGATCATTTATATGAATGTGAAAAGTAATTGGTCCAGCACCATTGCTTGTGGCACTCCACTGGCCACAGGCCTCCAGTGTGAAAAACAACCCTCCAACACCAATTCTGTTTTCTTCCTTTCAGCCAGTTTTGTATCCAAATGGTGGGGTAGTGGGATCTGAAAACTGATGACATCGATGTTGATTCTGTGTGGTTTGAGGGTCACAAACGTTCTACCACCGACAGGATTCATTCTCCCCTACAAACTATCAGCATCACCCCCCCCACCTGAATCTACCTATCGCCTTCCGTGCTACCTTCCACTCAGCTCCCTCGCCGCCACCCTCCAACTTATCTCTCCACGCTTTCCTCCAACCCCCCTTTCCTGAAGAAGCGCTTACGCCTGAAACATCGACTCTCCTGCTCCTCGGATGCTGCCTGAACTTGTGCGATTTTCCAGTGCCACACTCTATTCTCCAGAATCTGCAGTCCTCACTTTTTCTCAGCTTCTAATAGTAATGGATGTACATATTTGTACTATTTATGACATGTTACCCAATTCAGTGATAATTCGTGGAATTAGGAACGAAATGTAGGACTACCCTGTGTAAAGCAGTTTGGAGAGCCAAATCAAGACTGTGAGAATGATGGTCGAGTGCCATTTGCAGAAATAAAGTTTGTTCTTGGGAACGATTTAGTACGATCTAAGGTGGGCGTGACACTACCTGTGGTGGAGAAACCAAAGGGAGGCCATCGAACAGAGAAGTTGAAAGAAAAATCTCCTGGAATTTTTCGAGACTGTGTAGTAACCAGCTTCCACTCTCATATATTAGGGCAAGGAGCAAAATATAAAGAAACAGACGAAAGACTTGATGTTCATATAGCTGACACCCTGTTTGATGTAACGGTCCCAGAAAGGAATCAAAATATATTAACTTAAAGATATTATCCTTAGATGAAAATAGAGACCACAGCAGGTTAGTGCAGATGGTTTAATTGGAAATGCGCCAGACTATGACGAAGAGGCACATAGACAGGATCTGTTACGAGTAGCACATAAATTACCTGTAGAAGGTCACTCAGTTGCACGGAAGACTCAGGCTCGGGTACAAAAGTATATCTCGTGATCTAGAATGCATAAGGTATGATTTTCTTTTTGCCGTATCTGCCAAACATGCCCAATAGTCGGTACGCCATAGGCAATAATAAAACGAGCAACCTCATTGCCGACTCCTGCAGTTAAAGAAAATTCCACGCAGGTTATGATTAATTGTGCAGGTCCCCTTTTTAAAAGAGAGTGCGACCAAATATTTGCTAACCCGAATGGAATTTCTGCAAGATTTCCAGACTCAATTCTATTGCGGAGTGTTAAGGCAGAAAGGGTGGTTGAGGATTTGGTAGCTTTCTTTACTCAGTATTGGCTACCAAGAGAGATTGAATCAGACCAAGAGTCTCATTTTACCCCTTGGTTGTTTAGGGAAATCATGGATGGCTTCAGCATACAGCACGTTAAATCAAGTGTGTACCGTGCTGAATCTCAGGGATCCTTGGAAAATAGGCATCAGACGGTGAAGACCATGTGAAAGACGCACTGTCATAATTGCCTGAATGATTGAGATAAAGGTGTCCCATTTATATTGTTTGCCATTAGAGATGCTCCAAATGAGTCCACTCAGATTAATCTCTTTGAATTAATATTCGGGCATGAAGTGAGAGGTCTTTTGAAATTAGTTAAAGAGAAATTGACAGAACCTAAATCGGAGATCTCACACTTGGGTTATGTGTATGAGGTGAGGGAGAGATTAAATAGGCTAGATGAGTTAGCTAAACAGCTTCTGAAGAGGGCACAGCAGAGACTGAAGCAAGTGGCAAATAAAAATCTCTGAAATTCGGATGTTTTCATGTGTGGATGACAGATTAATATTGCTATCAGTAGGAGTAAATTCTTTCAAAATCAGGTATAGTCTCGTCTTCCAAACTGAGAAAACTTGAGTTTGGTAAACTGTCTGGTAAAAATGCCGGATATTAAAGACAACGGTATTAGGGATTTCATGTCAATATAGTCAAACATTTCTAAAACAGAGACAAGTACACCGAGAAATATGTGTTACTTGCCGCCCCTCAGACTGAGGAATCAAATCCAGATGTCATGCAGTTTGATGTGTCTCAAAATATTAAAATCACAACGAAGTCTTTGAGGAGTGGCATCAGATAGTGAGCTATCTGTCGCAGGAACAAAGAACCCTGTTGCTTATTTGTTGCAGCAGTCGAGGGAATATGCAGAAGCAAGATGGGAGGACTAATACTATTGTGCATGAAGTGGAATTAGGGAATAAAATGGCGATAAAATAAATGCACCTACAGGCTGAATCCTCTCAACGCCACAAAGGTCCAGATAGAATTGGATGTGACTTTCAGCCAAGGCATCATCTAACCGAGTCAAGCAAGTGGATTCCCTCTTTGTGTTTGTTGACAAACCTCATGTGACTCAACGATATTATCTGGACTATCAGAAGGTCAACATTGTAAAAACGTAGGACTGGGATCCAATTCCAAGACTGGAGGACAGCACACTTAACGTTTGACAAGCCACACACATCACGAAGTTGGAGTTACTGCGTGGTTACAGGAAGGCACCTCTACGAAACCAAAAAAATCCTGGCAAGATCACATGGAACGCATGGCAGAGCTGGTTGAGCGATTAAAAACAAAACAAAACTGGAAATAAACCTAAAGAAAACAGGATTCACGAAGACAGTGGTGACATCTTTGGACATTACAGTGGGCATTGAAGGTTGGTCCTATGGAAAACAAAGACGAAGGCCATTGATCATTTTTCACCACCATCCACGAAGAAATTGGTGCTTCAATGTTTGGGTCTGAGTGGAATCTATCTCAAGTTTGTTGCCAAATTCAGCAGTGTAGTGACGCCACTGATGGATTCTCTAAAGAATAACACAAACGTTGGAAGGGCAGATCAATGCCAGGAGGCATTTGAAGCAGCATCAACAATTGCATCATCTTTAGCTGTATCAAATATTTGGAAATCCTTCAAATTCGCCACTGATGCTAGCGATTTTGGGATTGGTGATTTTTTTTGCAGGGAGATGATGATGGAATTGAACGGCTAATTGGTTAGTTGTCAAAAACGAAACTCGTCGTCCACCGACAAAATATTTTCATTGTTGAATAAGGATTGTTGAGTTCGGTACTGGCTTGACAACACTTTTGTGTTTAGGTGACATACAAATTGTCAGAGACAGTTGTGTTCAATAACGTCAATTCACTCAAGTTTTTCGAACGATGTAAAGACAAAAATGTGAAACTATTTCATTGTAGTCTTCTGCTACAGAATTTTAATTTCAAAAACGTACATGTTTCGACTCGGACATATGTGATAGCAAATGTGTTATTGCGGATTTAAAGGAAAATGTGTAGATAAACTTTGACTTCTTCCATTGTTATGTATGTGTACAGTATTAATATGAAAGGTATAACTTTGATTAATGACCTTTATATTTCATAGGAATGGGATTAAGAATTAAAGGATAAAATATGAAACCATCTTTTCGTTGTGATGTGTTTTTTTCTTAAGGGGTGAGGTGTTATGAAGTTGAAGTGTCTGGTCATTGTAAGATAGAAAGTGCATTGCTGAATTTAAAGTACAGGTACAGCTGCCAGCGTGCGGCACGGTGGCTCAGTGGTTAGCACTGCTGCCTCACCGCAACAGGGCCCCAGCTTCAATTCCAGTCTTGGGCGACAGTCTGTGTGGAGTTTCCACATTCTCCCTGCATCTGCGTGGGTTTGCTCCGGGTATTTCGGTTTCCTCCCACATTCCAAACATATGCAGGTTAAGTGAATTGGCCATGCTAAATTGTCCATAGCTGTTAGGTGCATTAGTTTGGGTGGGTTACTCTTCGGAGGTCGGCGTGGAATTGTTGGGCCGAAGGGCCTGTGTCCACACTGTAATGAATCTAATCTAATGGACAAACTGTTCGAAATGTAACAAGTGGCCGTTAAATGGATACCTGAGGTTTTGTTTAGAATTGAAAACAATTCTACTATAAAAATAAAAGGTACTGTGAGCAACTGCCCTCCACCGCTCCACATCTGAATGAATCCCTGTTCTTTTTCACCCTGAACAAATGCTTGTGCAGGGGAGTGGAGAGGCCAGCAGAGGGTCGCATTGCGTCAATTTAAATTCCAGAAACATTGTTAGACTTGCATCATACAAAGACACACAGATACACAGACGCAGGAATTGTTAGGACACAGGTTTGAACCCTTCTGGTAATGTCAACTAAACGCGTAGAAAAGCTCACCTCGCCTCGTAATCTGGTAAGTATGTGTGGCAAAGAACTCTCAAATTCCACTGTTTAAAAAGCATCAAGTTGCTTTTAGCTCTGAAAATGAACAATAAATAACACCTATTCACAACTCTAACCCCCGTTCTCTACACTGCTTATTACCTGGATACAACTCTATAACAATATACTGTTTCAATAAGACACTTATTCAAATAACGCAAACGTAATTTCAAAACCAAACAGCAGCTGCGGTTTTTGGTGTCTGCTTCCGCCTGTCTATCTCCCTGGGTCATCTTCGAACTTATTAATATGGAGATGTTTCATATGAAAAAGTACCTTTGATAGAGAGTGCGTTCTAATTTCTTGGAACTGTGTTGATGGCATTTGCTTTGTCTGCAATTTTCAAAATTCCTGTATTTCTTATATCCACAACATCGGATCGTCTAATTGGTTCGATGTTGGAAAAACAATAAGTTCAAAATCGATTTGTTTTTAATATCCTGGGGCATAATTTAAACTGATTGGTTGAACTCGATTTATTTTCAAGACCGTAACCAGCTCATGTATTTATTTCACAGCCTATTATTACATACTTTCAATTTTCATTTACATGCTGGGAACGCCAGCTATTCATATACAAAGGTATTTGTAAGCTCGCAGTTTAGAGCAGCATTCAGTCTCTCTTAAAGATACTGTACACGCTTTCAACTTCATAGCATTCATACCCTAATGTCAATACAGATAAGTGAAGCCTGCCTGGATTTCTCTTGCTCCGTGGTTTGTCAATATTTCATTCACTCTGTCTGGTGTGCCTCAGGATTTTTATTGCCCAGTTAGAAACATGTTGTTACTTGTTTCCACCCATGGGGCATAGATCAGTGTTTCACTTCTTCACAATCGCGAATGTGACAGGACTTCAGCTGTTTCGTGGGGAATGTGAATCTGCGACAATCTGAGTGGTTGTAGACGGCCGTAAACTTGGAAGAACGTGAAGTGTGTGCAGGACAGTCTGGAACTCTAGCAGGACAATAAAACGCTGTTGTAGTGTTCAAGTATATGGCAGCTGATGACAATGTAGGGCAGTGTGAGGTAGAAAGGACACTGAAAGACAATTTACAACAAAGCTTGTGAGATGATTTGTCGCTCGGGTGCTCGTTATTGTGGTTCTGTTCACCAAGCTGGGAATTTGTGTTGCAGATATTTCGTCCCCTGTCAAGGTGATATCCTCAGTGCTTGGGACCCTCCCGTGAAGCGCTTCTGTGATGTTTCATTCGGCATTTACAGTGGTTTGTCGCTGCCGCTTCCCGTTATCTCAATGTAGTGAACAAAATTTCATGCAAGGTCTGCACAAAACACTACATAGAACAAACAGGAAGACAGCCAACGATCCGTATCCATGAAATCAAAATAACCACGAAATGACACGACCAGCTATCCTTAGTAGCCACACATTCAGATGACAAGCAACATGAGTTCGACTGGGACAATACCACTATTATCAGACGAACCAAACAGAGAACACCCAGGGAATTCCTAGAGGCATGGTACATATCCACAGATTTTATCAACAAACACATCGACCTGATCCCAATATACTGGCCACTGCAGCAGACAGTTGGAACTGAAAACAGGAAGCAGCAGAGACAAACCACTATACATGCCGGAGGCAACATCACAGAAGCGCTTCACAGGAGGCTCCCAAGCACTGAGGATGTCACCTAGACAGGGGACGAAACGTCTGCAACACAAATTTCCAGCTCGGCGAACAGAACCACAATAACAATTTAAAACAGGCTGTACCGTTATAAAAGTGCAGCAGGAGCAGGCATCCTGAGTGTATATGAGCACAGACTACTGAGGATGCCAGGACAATTTACTCTCACAAATTACTGTCAGTAATTGAGCTGCTTATGGGAGAATAGGTAGGAATGAGTCTCCATGCTCCCTTCCTGGGAGGAGATGGAGACGATGTGATGTGAGCCTAAACTTCTGCCCACTGAGACCGTGGAAATTCCATTTGTACCAGCTCGAAGTGAGAGCGAATCAGGGCCACAGCCTCTAAGTTGAGTCGTGGGAAGTGGAACTGACAGTGGGTTTAAAGTGAAAGTTTCCCTTGAAAGTTGCTGGGAAGTGGATGTTTCAGAATCTCCACTTTCCTCTCCAGGTCATGCCATGGTCCTCCACACATGGCGAGGGGAGGGGGCGTGAGGAACTGATATCAGGGACTCCACCACATGGATTGGCCCTTTCTGTTCTTTTCCAGGTCGTTTATCCTCGAATGGGAGAAAGGGAGGGAGGGTGTGATGGTGCGAGCGGGGGCGTCCTGCTATTAGTGTTGGAGTACATGGAGGGAAATAGTGAGATTTCTGGAGGGAGTCAGTTCAGAGTGTTGTATTTATGTAGAGTTAGTAGTGTGGAGGGGTGCAGTGGGGGGAAGAGAGTAAGAGGTAGATTGTGGTATGCAGCAATAAGAATGGTGGAAATTGAGCCATGATTCGAGTGGTTTTGGAAAATCACAGCAGGTCACGCGGCATCCTGTTGAAGGGCTTTTGCCCGAAATGTCGAATTTTCTGCTCCTCAGATGCTGCCTGACCTGTTCTGTTTTTCCAGCACCATTCCAATATTGATTGATCACAGCATCTGCAGTCCTCACTTTCTCCATGCTAGAGAGTCTTTTTCGTCGATAGGTGCTATCACAGATACACAGTGAGCGTCAGAGAGCAGACAGAATATGGTAACTTTCATCCTGACAAAGCAGTGAAGGTTATTGATACTTGTCCTGTATGGCTGGACATTTCTTCAGAGCACAGATACTGCACTGATCTGCGTGGTGACAATTCATTTTTCAAAACGGTGATCTCTTCTTCAGAACGGTTTTTGTTTTATATAGCCATCATCTGCAGCATTTTGTTTCATTTTAGGTTGGCAAATATTGTGCGAGCTGCAGTATTAATGCACGACTTCATCTGGGCAGGAGGGGAAGGGGTGATTGCACAATTGCAGGAGCTGGGTCAGTTCTAGCCGAAAGCACTGTGCATCAGAGGTTGGGCGAGCGGGTAGGGTGACAGTGAATCCTTGGGTGAAGGAAAATGTATGCGTGTCGGATGTACCCAGCTGGAATTCAACATCATCTGAACAGATGTGAAGGTTCCAGAGAATGTGAGAGAATGCAGTCATTCCGGCCTGATGAGTGGGGCAGCATGGTGGCTCAGTGGTTATTACAAATTCCTCCCAGCTCCAAGGACCCAGTTGCGGTCTCACACTTGGCTGACTATGTAGTATATGCACATTTTCCCTACGTTGTTTTGGGTTTCTTCCTACAATACACCATTGTGCAGCTTAGGTGCACCTTCTATATCCTTGTTCATAGACAATACTGATGTGAAATATTCATTAAGTATCTCAGCCAACTCCTATGGTTCCACACAGAGGCAGACTTGCTGCTCTTCACGCGACCCTGTTTTCTCCCTAGTTATCCTTTTGACCTTAAAGTATGTGTAGAATCTCTGGATTTCCCTTATCCTATTGCTGAAGATTCCTCATGCACACAATTTTTCACCCTGATTTCCATTTAGAGTATGACCCTACTGCCCTTGAATTCCTCGATAAATTTAATTGATCCTTCCTCTCAATAGCTGTCTATTCCTTCCTTCTTTTCATTGATTCGAACCTGAATTAGTTGTTCAGCATTCGTAAACCTACCAGCTTTGCCTTCCCCATGAATAGCAACATACTGTCGCTGTACTGTGTAATCATATTTATGAAGGCCTCCTACCTTCTCGGCCCTAACGTCTTCCAAGCAGCTTTTCAAAAAGCTAGCCTAAAATGGAACGATTTGTCATCAGTTAACTAAAACGAGGAACAGCAATGGTCAATAGACATTGAACGCTGGTTTATGATCTCTGCAAATATCCGCACCAGTCATCTTCTGCAGCTGGTGTGTTACGTTATCCTTGCCTCTTTTTAAAAACAGTGTGTAATATATACAATTCTGCAGTGTTCTGGCACTATTCCCATGTACACGCAAGAAAAAATAAAAATGATTTTAAGATCTATAGTCCATCATTAAGCACCCCTCATTCATTCCATCACGACGGCATAAATATTTGGTTTTATTATGGTTTGAAAATTGCTATAAGGATGGCCTTGACTGAGCATGTTTGTTCGGTGACTTTCCTTAATGTCAGTTTCCATGTGTTCCAATTATCCGAGTGGATGGTTTACATCTTTGAATGATAAATGGTCTCTTTTCAATGTGTTATCCCATATTATTTGAGACAGAATCGCCGAGAGCACTAAGAAGGACCAGCAGCTCAAGGGAGAGCGTGAGAAGAAAGTAACATCTGACAACATTAGTTTCGAATATTCCAAGAATGGACAGGTCATTACACTGTGATGATTGGCGTCGTGCTCCATATTATGATCGATGGTCAGTAGCAGTTCGGAACAAATATGCACCTTTCCATATTCAATAATTTTATTATCCAATCCTGGCTATTATTGATGTCCCTGTTAAGTAGCGCTGGTCAGTCCTTAACGGTATAAACAATGCTTGCACTAATACTACTCTTTTCGTAGACTCTATTCTGCTTGTGGCAGTAATTGTTCCTATTGAGACTTTGAATTCATATATTCCACAGCTCCCGACGAACTGCATCAGGGATCTTGCTTATTCTTCTTTCCCCACCAAGGTTCCACCAAGGTCTAACTGATCCAGTTCATCCCGTCCCCATCTTCTCTTTTCCCACAATATTCCACATCATGTTCTCAGTTAATTAATTGTCTGCTTCTATCTTTCATGTCAATCTCCTGCTGTATCTTTGCGTGGCCTTGGTTTTTCGCTCCTTAGTGTATCGAGTGTTAGCATTGTGAAGGTCAGAAACTATGAGAAGTTTGTCTATTAGGCTGTTGCTCACTTCCCAGTGTGTCTTGTGTGGAGCTCCATGCTGGACGAGGTTTCCAGCAGATTTGACTCATGTCTTTGAAACTCAGTCCGTGTCTGTCCACAGAACAGCTGTCTTTGTTGCTCTCAGTTAATCGTGCAGTCAGTGACATGAGGAAGCCCCTCGCGTATTATTATAAAGGACCAGCATCGAAAGTTTAGTTCAGGGGCTTCTGACTAACTCCTGTTATTGAAACTTTAGTGGAGGTGCTGGGATCGTTTACGCGATATTGTGCTGTCAGCTGATTCAGACTATCAGGAGACCAGACGATTTGGTGACCCAACTCGAGATGGAGAATGAGGACGGCAGTAACAGCATCTGGGTCTGTAACATGAACAAGAAATGGAGCAGACGTTGCAGAGGGGGCAAGCTCAGAAACCACAGAGTTAGGGTGTGTGTGTGTGTGTGTGTATGTGTGTGTGAAGATAGGATATGTCATATCTGTCTAAGTCTTACCTGGACACGTGCATAATCTCACTCTCCCACTTACTCACACTCACATCAATCTCTCTCTCTTTCCCGCACCACATCCAACATAAACCACCCTCCCCCACCACCCCCCAACCTACCGTCCCAACCCTACGGTGACACATGTAAATCTGCAGAGAGAATATGGATTTGCAGACATGCATTTGTGGATACATTACATTTTGTTCAAAAAGCACACAGCTTGTAGACAGTCAATATGGCATTTTATCAGGTCATACTTTGGAAATAATCCCAGACTGACTGCAGATTGCATCACAGAGAAAAAACATAGGACTAAAGTACTAGATTGACCGAAGGGGTTCATCGCCTTTCCATCGATAATACCTTGATTTTTCTCCACGCAGTGAAGTGAAAGAATGCCTGGGATTTGAATATTATGCAATCAGAACCTGCACCTCCATTCTAATGATTAAAGTTTTAAGAGCCATCTTAGGTGTGTTCAATTCATGCGCATGAATTGTACAACGCTTTGATCGTTTCCTTTCAAATTCTGTGTTGGATGTCTTCCTCTCTCTCTTACACCTAAGGACGCAGAAGTGCTCTGAAAGGTATTGATCTCAAATAAATCTGTTGAAATATAATGGAATCGTGGAATTTCTGACGTTGCCCAACCCAATCGAAACCGGCATCTCCACATCATGTTTTTTTTGTGTGTGTGGCAAGCCCATTCTCTCTCCAAGCAATTCAGTTTTTCTTAACACCAATGTGCTCATTTGTTGCATATTAAACTTTTGTGAGGCACCAGATGCAATGCCTCTGGTCATCCAGTTGTACTCCATCTGTAGGATCCCCAATGTCCACCTTCTCGACACATTAAACAAAACCTCAGGCATATAATTCAAGCACGTTTTATCCTTCACAAAACCAAGCTGGCTGTAATGAATTACAGTTGGACGTTCACAATCTCCCGTTATTAATTCCTTACGGACAGATTCTAACTGTTTGCATTCGATCCCAATAGCTTACTGACTGCATTTCTTTTCCTAGTAAATTTGTTATTTTAACTTTTTTGCTTTCTATAACGTCTACGTTTCCTTTCCTGTGTTCCTGTGTAACAGACACAAGACTAAAATATCTGCTCTGCTTGCTGTGTGAAAAAAAAAGATTGAGGCACTGAATGGACTCCTTTTGTTCCAGGTTTAAACATGCGATGGGCTGAATGATCTCCTGCTGCATCTGCATTATTATTTCGATGGGTTGAATATCCTCCTGGTGTTCCTATATTATAGTCTCCACTGGCGTAATGTCCTCCTGATTTTCCTAGATTATTGCATCGATGGGCTAAACGTCCTGCTTCTGTTCCTGACCGAGCAGCTCTGAATATCTGAATCTCGTTCTGCTGTTGCTGTACGAGATGTTTGGGGACTTATGGAATTTTCCTGCTGCAATGCATAATTTCTAGGGACTGAAATGTTTCCTCATATTCCTCCATAACAGGCTCAAGGTACCAAACAGACTCCTCTTATATCCCTGAAATGGGATTGAAGAAGTGATTGGTATTCTCCTGTTCCGATACAATAAAGACGTGGCTGAATTACCTCTTCTGTTCACATCAAAACATCTCAAACGCTTCAATTTCCTTCCCCAGTTCTTGTGCAACAGACTCAATAGACTGAATGGCCTTAACTAGTGTCGCAATTTCCAGTCTCTTTGTTCCATTTTTCCAATTTTGCATTGTGCATTATTAAGGCGGAATGGTCTCATCCTGCTTTTGTGTGACAGGATACAGGTGCAATATGATCTTCAGTAACGTAAGTGAGGACTGCAGATGCTGGAGATTAGAATCAAATTAGAGTGGTTTTGGAAAAGCACAGCGATCAGGCAGCTTCCGAGGAGCACGAAAATGGATGTTTTGGGCAGGAGCACGGAGAACACAGCAACAGGAGAAGTAGATTCTTTGATCTTGTTGCAACAGGTTAGGAGGGGGCTGTTTAGTTTCTGGATCCAGATATACAGAATCAGGAAGAATCCAATCAGACACTCTAAATATAACAAAGGACCAACAATAGGCCATGTGTCAAGATTAGAGTGGTGCTGGAAAGGCACAGCAAGGCAGGCAGCATCCGAGGAACAGGAAAACCGCTCCAGCCCGAAACATCGATTTACCTGCTCCTCAGATGCTGCCTCTTGACTCGTGGTTTATTATTGGTCCTGTCATATATTTACTGGGTCTGATTGGCCTCTTCCTGACACTGCTAGTCAGGATCCAGAAATTAAACGGCCTCCTCCTGACCAGCTGTAACAATTTCAAAGAGTCTACTTCTGCTGTTCCGGTTCCAGGTTCGAGAAGTGGAACTGAATCCTCAGTTTGCTGTGGAATAGCCTTCTGTTGCTGAATCTCAAAACAAGATTACCTGTCATTCTTGTCGAATTACATAGGTAGTCTTTCAACCTGCTCATCCTTCGTTCATAACCTTACGTGACGCTGTGGCTAAATTGGTTAAAGTGCCTTCTTAGTAAAAATGTAGATCTAGTGTTCAAACCCGAACAGTGCTTGCACCTCACATTTAACATTCCGTTTTCAAATTTCTCACAAATGTCATGTTGCTAATCCACCAAGTTGTTAATCCAAACTGATGCTCTGGAAGGAGGCAGGTATTGGCTGAATGTGATTGATGTGTTTACAGGAAACAGTGCAAATACGCCTGTTGCCTAGGCTTGCAAACATAAGAGACTGCTACAGCTGAGGTGATGATGCACTGTTATTATCACTTCGCTGTGCAGCCAGAGATATAGCAATGTCCTCAAGAACAAATTCAAATACTGCTCATGGTTTCAGTTCAGTGCGGTAGCGTGTCAGTATGGGCTAACTTGCAGGATTTAGGCTTCAGTGTGAACGTATACGTGGGTTTGAATACCATTGCTGCCTTTTGTGCTGATAACGTGTTATGCGGAATCATGTTGTGAATGAGTTCTGCTTAAAATGAACACACCAGAATGCAATCTGTGCATTGTAAATTGATCTGTGATGCAACACAGCACAGAAACTTCAGTGGGCCAGTGGTCACACTGTATGTATAACCAATATAATGTTGTGGTTATCATATTCACCTCACATGTGAAAGGTCCTTGGACAGAAACAAGGCTATGCTGCTACGTCATTGTACAGGCAAGCTCTGTTGCCCACACTGTGTAGCTCAGTGGTTAGTACTGCTGTGCTGCAACACCAGAAACCCGCGTTCAACTCCAGCCGCAGATCACTGTCTGGAGTATGCACATTCTCCCTGTGCCTACAAGGGATTGTGCTGGTTGCTCCAGTTTTCACCCACAGTACCAAAATGTGAAGGATAGTTTGTTTGGCCTTGCTAAATTGCCCATAGTGACCGGGGATGAGCAGGCTATGTTCACTACTCATGAAAAATGCCAGTTTTCAGAGATTGGGTAGAGGGTGGGTTTGGTTTGGGTGGTCTTCGATGAATCAGTTCAGAGTCGATGGGTCAAATGACCTGCTTGCACTCTATAGGACATCTATGATTATCATTTTAGTGGCAGAAATCACACGAGGGAACAGTGTCCGAGTTAATTCCAATATCCTATCTTCAGTTAAGCGATCAAATCTGCACACGCAACTGCTGATGTGGTTTAACTTAGATCCTGTACAGTAGCAACAACACTTTGCCAGCCCACCGTAAGGTTCCGACTTAGATTAGAACAATCACAGCTACCTGACGGAAGGCACAGTATTGTTGAAAGATCTTTATCCTTCTTCACGCCACCAGCATAATGAGAGATCTGGTGAAAATGTTGCAATGAACTTTGAGAAGAATGGGTAAGATGTGGCGTGATAATATCAAAGTAGAGTTTTGCCTCGCCAAACATCTGCCTGAATCTGCCATTACTTTTCCATAGAGCCCACGTCACTCAAATTCCACTGAATCCGGTATGGTGTAGTTTAGATACAGCAAGGAGAAGCAAACATTGACGAAGAGGGAGTGGGAGAACTACAGGGCAGTAAACGTGACATCCAGAAGAGGGAATATGTTGTAATCTATTATAACGAACGTGACATTGGCCATTTAGAAAGTAATAGCAAAATTTGAGAAAATGATTGTGCACTTATGAAAGTGAAGATATAATTTTCAAACTTTTTGTTTGAAGGTATCTCTTGTAGACAAAAAGAATGGAAAACTAATGGATGCGATATGCTTGGATATTCAATTGGATTTTAAAAATATTCTCCCAGTCACATAGTAGAAAAATTGAAGCAATGCGTATTGAGAGGAATATGTGCAAATAAGAATGTAAACGTTAGGTTTACCTTCATTTAAAATGAACCAGATGTAGATGATCAGGTATCATCCATACTGGGAGAGTTAAATTGCTCTCTCTCCATGGATGCTGTCTGACCCGCTGTTATCTCCAGCACTTGCTGTTTTAGTACAGATTACAGAATCTGCAGTTATTTACTCGCACTAAAAGTAAATATGTCCTGCATCGCTTACACACAGTGTTGGTGAGTCTGTACTTGGAATACTGTGTACAGTGTTGGTGTACTGTTCGAAGAAAGAACATACTGATCACATATATTGAATGGACATTCTCCAAATAAATTCCTCAGGTAGCAAGATTATCTGATGAGTGATCTCGCCCTGTGTTCCCTCAAGATTCAACGCATGAGAAGTAATTTAATGAAACCAGGAAAACTCACAGAGAGGGACCTACGACATGTAAATGGAGAAACGTGAGCAGGCAAGATTAGGGAAAATCCCAAGCTTTTCCTCAAGGAAGTCAATCAGTGAACATTATTACCAGGGAACGATTAACGCCCATTAGAAACCGAGGGGATAATTTGTGTGTGAATCTGAAGAACATTGTTACACGAGAGCTTCACTTTTGTTTTACTTGAGAGAAGGACGATACAGGGACAAAATTCGATAAAATGGATGTGAAGTTCTTGAGCAGATTGATATAAGCTGTGAGCGCGGATTAATGGTTTTAGCAGTTATAAAATTACACAAATGGTCCAGGTGAGTTTTATCCCAGGCTGCCGTTGGACACAAGGGATGAAAGGCCCTGACCATATTTTTAAAGTAGAATCTGTTCATATAAGAAATGCCAGAGAACTAACGTGGTCCCACTTTGTGGGAAGAGTGGTTCAGATAGACTAGGGAACTATAAACCTGTGGGTATCAGCTCACTATAAGGGAAACTATTGCAGCAAATAGGAAAAGAGAAAGTTGATCGCCATTATGAGTAGCAATGTTTGATCACACATCGTCAGAATGGTTTTATTAGAGAGAAGTCAATCTGGATGAATTTTATTGCATTTTGGCAAGGGGATTATTGATGTGGATTCCTCCGTCATTTCCGCCACCTCCAGACAGATCCCACCCCCAGGGTTATATTTCCCTCTCCACCCCATCAGCATTCACGAGAGACCACACCCTCCACGATTCCCTCGTCAGGTCCACACCATCCACCAACCTAACCTCCTCCACTCCCAGCACCATTCCCTGCAACCGCAAGAGGTGCAAAGCTTGCGCCCACGCCCCCCGCACCTCCCTCCATGGCCCCAATGGGTCCTTCGATATTCATCGCAAATTCACCTGCACCTCCACACACATAATTCACTGTATCCGCTGCACCTGATACGGTCTCCTCTACAATGGGAAGACAGGCCGCTTACTTGAGGATCGTTTCAGTGAATATCTCTGGGACATCCACACCAACCAACCCAACTGCCCCTCCCACTCCGCAAAGGACTTGCTGGTCCTTGGCCTTCTCCATCGCCAGATCCTGGCCACACGATGCCTTGATGAACAGCACCTTATCTTCTGCCTACGAACCCTCCAACCAGACGGGATGAATGTAGATTTCTGCAGTTTTCTCAGTTACCCTCCCCCCACCTTACCTCACTCCCAACCCTCGGATTCAGCACCGCCCTCTTGACCTGCAATCTTCTTCCTGACATCTCCGCCCCACTACCTCTCTGGTCATTTCTCTCACCCTCACCTCCTTCCACCTATCGTATTCCCTCTCCCAAATTTCCTCCTCCAACGATTTATCTCAGCCCGCTTGGCACACCAGCTTCATTCCTGAAGAAGGGCTTCTGCCCGAAACGTCGATTCTCCTGCTCCTCCAATGCCGCCTGGCTGCTGCTTTTTTTTCCAACATCACGTTTTTCAACTGTGGTTTCGAAGCCAGGCATTTGACACAGTCCTACACGGAAAACTGATGACGGAAGTAAAATATCATTGAATCAAGGTTACCTTCACAAGTTATATCCAAAATTATTTTTGTGGCAGGACACAGAGAGTGGTGGTAGGAAGCTGTTGGTGTACCTGTAGAGCAGTCTACAGTGGTGTATCACAGGGATTAGTGTTGTCTCCCTTATTATCTGTGGTATTCATAAATGTTGTGGATATGAATGCGGAGCGCAGTGGGGGGTTATGAAAAGTAAGTGTATGTGTGATAGTGAGGACGAATGTCACATGTCACAGCAAGGTTCAGATTGCATGGTCAGATATGCAAATGGATTCTAACCCTGATAAATATGAGGTAATGCACTTTGGAGAAAGGCACCAGACAGGGAGGCACTGAGTGAATGACTACACACGAGGAAGCTCAGAGGGTGCATCTCCACACATCAATGAATGCGACTGGCCAGTTTAATGGGCTCGTTATGCAGGCATTATGGACAATAGGCATTACCATTCTTCATTGAGGTATTGATAACGAGGGTTATACAGGAATTTGGTTAAGCCAAGATAGAATACAGGGTGAAGTTTTGAGACCACATGACAGGAAGAAAGTGATTTCAATGGACGGGGTGCAGAAGGAGGTGAACCAGTATGTTCCGTGGGGTGAAGAATATTTGCTAAAGAGAGAGGATATCTAAGTTGTGAAGAAGCAGAGAAGGCTGAAGGGGACGTAATTCCGAAAGAAAAGATTACGAGGGACATGGAAATGGTGGATTGGCAGCAGCTGTTCCTATTAGTCAAAGGACGAAGTACAAGAATAGCATGCTTTTAAACTGGAGGGTTGGAGGTTTAGAGATTATTCAAGAATTGTTCTTTTTTAACACAGGAAGTTTGGTGTTCTGGAATGTTCTTCCTTAGAGGGGAGTTGTCATGGGTAATGTCACAACCATTTCAAAGGCCGTGGACGAGCACTCAAAGTGTCATAATATTCACGGCTACTGGTCTTGCGTGGGAAAGTTAGACTAATGTAGATTGTGCTGCATTTCTGACGGTACAGAGACTGTGCATCCATGGCTATATGATTCTGGAAGGTGTATCATTGAGAATCTTAAAACGGAAAGGGATGTGTTTCTTAAGTGTATTTTAACAAGTGGTATAAGAATGAACTGTCAATGTAAATGGTAAGAGAAAACAAGTGAAGTTTCTTCACAGTCAGCAACCAGGAAATGGAAAATGGAGAACAGGGAAATGGCAGAACTGTGAAAGAAATACTTCAGTTGTTGTCTTCACAGAAGAAAACAAGCCAAAAAAACCCTCCAAGTAATACTGGGAAACCTAAGCCTGGAGAGAGAAAAAGAAATAGAATGAAGTTCGGAAATACACAACTTGGCAGAAACAGCTGGGACAATAAGTAATGGGTTCACATACAGTCAACATATATTTATGAAATGTGTGAACCATCTTTGAGAAACTGACTGTCCAATACATTGCAGAAAAGCAATGGCTGCAGTACATTTGAGTTTTGAGAAAGCTTTTTGAAAAAGTCCCAATCCTAGTGCGCAAAATGAATTCTTGTTGGAATGGGGCTAATATGTGAACATGGTTTTTGAATGGAATAGCTGACAGGAAGCATTATATAAGATGGAAACGTTTTTTTTTGTCGTGCAAGTATCGTGGGATATCACATGGATCGGTCCTTATGGCCCAGCTGTTCACAATGCATCTCAAATATTTGTCTAGATTCGAGTGGTGCTGGAAAAGCACAGCAGGTCAGGCAGCATCTGATGAGCAGGAAAATCGACGTTTCGGGCAAAAGTGATTCATCACGAATACTTTTTTGTCGGCCAGAGTGGTCAGGTTTGTGGATCTTGGGAAGGAGGTAGAATCGTGTGATGCGGAGATCCTGATCTATGAGGTTGGAAGGCTTGGGTGGGAGATCTCCCGAGGTAAAGAGGTTCTCTATCGTCTGAGAGATGATGGGTTGGTGATGGGAATGGGGTCATGATCGAGAAGCGGAAGGAGGAGGTGTCTTCGAGTTGATATCTGCCTTCAGTGGTGTCGAGGTCAGTGTGCCAAACTACAACTGCAACAACTTTATCTGTGGGCCTGATTGCAAAATTGAGCTTGGAGGGGGAGGCGGCGGAAGAGTTTTTCAACGTCACGGCGTGTGTTAAATTCATTGATGCTTGGGTGCAGAGGAATAAAAGGAGGCCTTTGCTAAGGAGTAACGGTTCATACACAGTGAAGGGGAGGTAAAGGTGAATGGTGAAAACTCGGCAGGGCTGGGAGCTAAGACCTGATGTAGGTTTGGAGCAGACCGTGGGGGCGGAGCCATAAAATGATGTGGGCGTGGTGTTAGGCGGAATGGGAGTGGATTCATGCGTAGGGGTGGTGTTCCCTTCAGGGCTCTGGGAGCGGGAAGGATGACAGAGTGACCTGTCAGGGGTGTGTCAGCAGAATGCAGGTGAGTGGCGTTGGTCGGGGCAGAATTTGTGGCGAGACAGCAGTGGGGGTGCGAAAGTCACTGAGCGTGTGACATCAGCGATGATGTGAGGGGCGGAGGTGGTGTCACGTGCAGGGCATAAGGAATTGTGAGGGGCGGAAGTGGCTGTGGAAGCGGCCATGATGGGAGAATAAGTGGTCTCACCATTCACCATGGGAATGTTTGTTGCAGCAGCCACATGTATAATGACATGTACAATGTCGACGAACTCAGCGACTGCCATTTCAAACGTGACACAGCAAGGAACCGTAGTGATCTCCTCAGGAGACAGACACGTGCTGCAACTGACAGGGTACCGTTCGTTGTTCAGTACTTCCCAGGAGCTGAAAAATACGCCATGTTCTTCGTGACCTGCAACACATTATCAATGAGGATGAGCACCTCACCAAGACTTTCCCCATTCCTCCAACTATTTGCCTTCAAACAAACGCCAAACCTCAAACAGAACATTATTCATCGCAAGCTGCCTGGTTCTCAGGACAACTCCATACAACCCTGTCACGGTGGACGCTTCAAGATGTGTCATATTGTGTACATAGATATCCCTATTGCGCGTTGAAACACATCCCACCTTGTAAATGGCAGGAACTCATGTGACTCAGCAAACGTTGTCTGTCTTATTCGTTGCAGGCAAGAATGCCCGGAGGCATGGTGCATTGGGGGAACCGGGCAAAGAATACGACAACGGATGAATGGGCACCGAACTACCAATTGAGGAACACATCAGTGATCCAGGACATTCAGCCTCGGACCATCGAGCGACCATCCTCCAAGGTGGACTTCTGGACAGGTAGCAGAGAAAAGTGGCCGAGCAGAGGCTGATAGCTAAGTTCGGTACCCATAGGGAAGGCCTCAACCGGGAAGTTGGGTTCATGTCACATTACAGGTGATCACCATTGCACTACACAAACACACACACACACACACACACACACACACACACACACACACACACACACACACACACACACACACACACACACACACGGATATTCCGACATACACACACGCACTCACATACAAACGGACACAGGTACACACAGACGCGCACACAGACACTCACACACATTCTTGTAGACACACACACTCCCACACTCACACATACACCCCCTCACAGACTTAAGACACTCTGCACTCACTACACACACACGTACACACTTTCTCACACTCACAACCCCCACCACAGACAGACAGACACACACACACACAAGACACACAAAGATCCACATGCATACATATATTTTGTGGGGTGAATTTGTACTTCTAGAGTTACATTGTACTTTACTCAAAAACTGCATGCATTCATGTAGAACTTTGAGCTCAAAAACTGCATGAATTTATGTAAAACTCTGTGATCTCACTTTTTAGATTTGAATCAATCTAAGCATCATGGCATAGCAAGAGAACATAGGGGGCTAACACCTTCAACGTATTGTCTGGCTATCGCCATTGTTAACAGCTAACCCGAGAATTCAACTTTAAAAAAAATATTTTGTGATTTACACATAAAAGAAGTGCAACTATCACTTTGTTCTAACAGATGAAAGGGTTATCAGACAATCAATTCTTCAATGTATAATTTCAGTTGAATCACACTGGACATTTTTGCTACAAAATTCTGTGTTACAATCGAGCCCTCCACGACCACCTGATGAAGGAGCATCACTCCGAACGCTAGTGGGCTTCCAATTACCCCTGCTGGACTATTACCTGGTGTTGTGTGAATTTTAACTTTGTACACCCCACTCCAACACCGGCACCTCCAAATACTGAGAATATACTACAGAAGCGGTCTTTTGCAGTTCTGAGAGACTGTGGCCTCAACTGAGGCAGGGCTGACTGTAGAGAGGTCAGGTGCCAGCGCATGGCTGCGAGTCTGGATCAAAGGGTCTTTAGGAAGGACTGTTCCAGGTGTTTTTGAAGGTATAGTCTGTCCTCTTTGTCCTGTTCGGTTCCGAACTCTGCTGTTTTAAAGAGGTCTGGATTCCGTGTGGGATGAGTTGCTTCTGCAGGCAGGCACTGAGAAAGCAAATGTGGTTGTGGTCGCGAGTCTGGTTTAGGACATGGTTGAAGACCTTCAGGGCAAAGAAGACGACCTGGGGGTTGCAGTGAAAGAGAGGCGTTCACTGAGATTATTGTTGAGAGAGGTGGAAAACGTTTTCAAGGCAGGGATCTTTCAAGAGGATTCGCAGTATGGTTAAAATCAACTAGGTAAAGCCAAGGACTGCAGATGCTGGAAACCAGAGTCCAGAGTGGAGTGGTGCAGGAAAAGCATCGCAGGTCAGGCTGCATCCAAGGGACACAAATATCGACGTTTCGGACATCAGCCCTTCATTAGCATCTGGGTTAATCATCCAATCATCACCACTAGATAACAATGGTGCAGATTCTACATCCTTGACCTTTACAATGACACATAGGGCTGTTCCATTATTTAGAATGGGGATATTTGGGGAGCCCTCTCTTCCAGTAAGCTGTTTGCTCATCCATCTCTATTTATGACTGGATGTGGCAGCACTGCAGACCTTAGATCTGACCTGTTGGTTTTGAAATCATTTCACCCTCGAAATCTGATGGATAGCCATTTTGTTTGGAACGTAACCAATCAAGTGTGGTAGCTTTAACAGGTAATTATAAGGTTGAGGTACACATTGATCTGACTCTGTCATGTCCACCCACATTCGTCACTGAACAATTGACCAGCTTCATGGTAATCGTCGACTGAGGGATTATCCCGGTCTGCTGCTGTGGTCTGCAGTACTACTTCAATGTCAGGTATTCTCCTTTCCAAGGGAGAGCAGCTCGACTTTTCAAGAGAATTTTTGACCTGAAAATGATTTCAGGGCAACTAAAACTTGGTTACAAAAGACGAGTTAGAGAGTCGTAGCGTCGTAAAGTCATACAATATACAAACAGACTCTTCGGCCCAATGTATCTATGCTCACCAGGTTAACTAAACCGAACTATTCCTATTTGTCTGCGTTTGGCAAATACCGCCTCGAAAACTTTCCCATTCATGTTCCCATCCAACAGACTTTTAAATGTTGAAAATGTATTCCCCCGTACCGTTTCTCTGCCAGATCATTACATATAGGTTCGCATAGCCTGTGCGAAATATTTAGCACTTAGATCGCTTTTAAATCTCTCCCCTCTCACCTTAAGCCTTTGTGCTTTGTTTTTGCGCAACTCTTCCCTGGGGAAAAGAATTTGGCAATTTACCCTGCCCATGCTGCTCATGATTTTATAAACCTCTAAAATATCTTCCACAACCTCCTACACAATAGGGAAAAAAGTCGCAGTTCATACAGGATATCGTTTGATCTCAAAACCTCCAGTGTAACTCACAACATTTTAAATATTTTTGAACCCATTCCACTTTATAACATCCTTCCTAAAACAAGGAGACAACAATTGTACTCTGTTCTCCAAATGTGGACTTCGCATTCTCTTGTTCAGCAATCACATGATGACCCACTCCTATACTCAATTGCTCTGATCGATGAGGTTGAGTGGGCCTATTGCCTTCCACCCTACCCTTTCCACCAGAGACTCCACTTTCAAGGAACTATGTAAAAGCACCCTGCGTCTCTACGTTTGACAACACTCCTCAAGGCTCGACCATTAACTGTGTATCTCCTGCCCTGATTTGTGTGACAAAATGCAACACCTCGCATTTATGGCGTCGTTGACAAACGTCCTGTCCATGCTTCATATATCCTCGTCCAAGTCGTTTATTGGTCCTTGTGGCATACCGTGGCTCACAACAAATCTCTCCCAGCATGTCAAGCCAACTTTCTGTTTAATTGGAAGGCTCTCTCTGATCTCTTGTGATCTAACCTTAGGAACCAGGCTACCATGTGAAACCATGTTGGACGTCACTTTGCCTTCATCAATCTTCTTGAGAACCTCTTCAAACGTTTTACCGAAGCTTGGTGAAACAGAAATTCCCATACACAAAACCATGCTATCCAACATCAGTCTATGCCTTTCCAAATGCATGTAAATTCTGTCTCTCAGAAACTCCTCCGAACATTTGCCCATCCCTGACATCAGACTCACTAGTCTGTAGTTCTGCATGTTTCCCTTGCAGACGTTTGGTTTTGGACGAAGGTTACAACATTAACTGTCTTCCAGTCCTCTAATACCTCACTCATGGCTGACAATCACATCGAATAAACTCCGAGAGAACTGCAAATGCTGTAAATCAGCAACAAAAACAGACTTTGCTGGAAAACCTCAACAGGTCTGACAGTATTAGCAGAGACATCAAAGGTAACGTTTTGGATCCAGTGATCCTTCCTCAAAACTCTGAGGAATGAGACAAGTACTTTACCTAGGGCTCTCGATATTTCGTCGCCGGCTTACTACATTGGTCTGGGAGGGAATTGAACCTGTCCTGGATATTTACCTACAGGGATACATTTTAATACGTCCAGCAGGGCATCTTGGGTAATGTGGCCTCGTTTCAAAAAAAAATCCCTGAGTCCCCTCGCTTTCATGTCTTTCTCCACAGTAATTACTGATGCGATATGTTTCTGTAGGACCTCACCAATTGAGCAGGAACATTCCGTAAGGCAGCTGAATGGTGATGGCCAAGTCCTTGTGAGGAATGTGAATCCAGCATGGGCAGACGCTTATGGACTGTATTTTTGAACTGTTAACTGTGTTTCTGTGTTCTTTCACTTTTATAGGAAGGTCTGTAATGTTTCATATTTTAACTTTGACTTCTTTATTCTTCTGCTTTGTACCGAGATTCTGTACCTTTGGGGGAGGGTGAGGAGGGTGTTCTTTGAGACGAAGATTGTGTCCCATGTTGCGACTTACAAGATTTTCACTGTCTTCAAGTGTGTACCTGTGACAATAAACAGAACAATCCTGATTTATCTCTTGTGGAACCATACGAAGTGATTTTTATGACACCCGATTCTCCCCCTCACTTCTAATTTGCGTTTGAAATACTTGCATAAACCGTTTGCATTCCAGTCAAAGCTATCTCATGCACCCTTTTTGCACCCCTGATTTCTATGGCAAGGGTACCCCTACAACCCATGTGTTCAAGGCATTCCCTTGACTCGAGCTGCCTACACCTGGTATACACCTCCTTTTTACTTGGCCAGAGCTCCAATATTCCGTCATATTCATCGTCAGTATTTCCTCTGATTTGCTTTCAAATTCGAAGGGAACTGCGTTATCTCTGAGGGGTGATGTGGATAGCAGTAGACATCCATCATCAGGCGATTTCCTTGAACATCTGTGAGCTTTACCATGAGATTTCCCGGGTTCTGGAATGAATGTTGGGGGAATACGATTGTAACTCCTTTCCTGACCGCATCCCACGGTTTCCCCATCACCAATGAGACAGGATATACCCAGGGTTGGTAATGGATCTTCATGAAATATTGCCCATCGGTTCTCGTAATGTGATTATGACGGTGTCACATTGTTTCCTGACCGCAAATGTTGGGCCGCAAAAACACTGCAGATAATGGATCATCCAATGAGCAGGATAATTAAAATTACGGCAGAAGGCCTTTATTTGGAATGAGAATTGTGAAGCAATAAATGGAAGGGCTTGGGCTGGGGGTAAGGTATCTGTGAATGTAATAGGGAGATGGAAAAGGAGGAGAATGTGACAGGATCGAGAGGACGGTGGAGCTGAGAGATGGGAAAGATGATGAGCAGGTCAAGAAGGCTGTGCTCAGTTCGAGGCTTTGGACGGAAAAACGTGCAGGAGGGGAACACAGTAAAACGGTAAAATCCACTTTGAACCCCTGTGGTTGCAGGGTCCCATGGTGCAAGATGATGTGTTCATCCTACAGGCACCGGGGGCTTTGGGCTGGGCAATGGAGGAGGCCCATGACGTTTGTCTTTGCAGAGTAGGAGGTGGTATTGAAGTGTTCAGCTAGCAGACGATGCGTTTCGTTGGTGCAGAAGTCCCAGAAATATTCCCCGTCATGGTCCACAATTTGGCGGACTGTCTCCCCGATGGAGCAGATACCACAGCGGGTGCAAGATACAGTAATTTGTGGAAGTTCAAGTAAATTTGAGTCAGATGTGGAAGGACCCTATGGGGCCTTGGATGGAGGTGAGGGGATAGGTGAGGGTGAAGGTTTGAGGACGGAGGGGAGGGAAATTGAGATGTTCTGGAGGGCATCATTGAACAAATGGGAATGGAAATTGTTGCATTTGAATAAAGAAGCCATCGGGGATTTTTTGAGATGGAATTGGTCATTGTGGGAACAGATGCAGCAGAATGAGAGGAATTGGGAATAAGGGATGGCGTTTTAACAAGAGGCAGAAAGGGAGGAGGTGTAGTCCAAATAGATTGCGGGAGTCGGTTGGTTTGCAGCAGAATACCTGAAATTCCCCATAATATTCTATCCATGACATTATTTGTGAAGGGCGGGTGTCATTGAATTGACCAAATGATAAGGTCCGGAGGGAAGGGATCCGTTGATGGAAGAAGGAGATACTGTTCTGTAGTCGCCTCAGGACGTGAAAGGGGTGAATCTGTTTTCGCTGCCTTCACATTTCTTCATAGAACATAGAACATAGAACATAGAAAGATACAGCGCAGTACAGGCCCTTCGGCCCTCGATGTTGCGCCGACCGAATCCTACCTAACCTACACTAGCCCAATAACTTCCAAATGCCTATCCAATGCCCGCTTAAATGACCATAAAGAAGGAGAGTTCACCACTGCTACTGGCAGGGCATTCCATGAACTCACAACCCGCTGTGTAAAGAATCTACCCCTAACATCTGTCCTATACCTACCACCCCTTAATTTAAAGCTGTGTCCCCTAGTAACACCTGACTCCATTAGCGGTAAAAGGTTCTCAGTGTCGACCCTATCTAAACCCCTAATCATCTTATACACCTCTATCAAATCTCCCCTAAACCTTCTCTTCTCCAATGAGAACAGCCCCAAGTGCCTCAGCCTTTCCTCATAAGATTTTCCTACCATTCCTGGCAACATCCTGGTAAACCTCCTCTGCATTCGTTCCAATGCCTCCACATCCTTCCTATAGTATGGCGACCAAAACTGCACACAATACTCCAGATGAGGCCGCACCAGAGTATTATACAGTTGCAACATGACCTCAGGACTCTGGAACTCAATTCCTCTACCAATAAAGCCCAGTACACCATATGCCTTCCTCACAGCACTATTTACCTGGGTGGCAACTTTCAGAGATCTGTGTACATGGACACCAAGATCCCTCTGCTCATCCACACTACCAAGTAGCCTACCATTAGCCCAGTAATCCATCTTCTTGTTACTCCTAATAAGTCCACACCGACCCCTTACCTAACACTACGGGCAATTTAGCATGGCCAATTTACCCGCACATCTTTGGACTGTGGGAGGAAACCGGAGCACCCAGGGGAAACCCACGCAGACACGGGGAGAACGTGCAAACTCCACAGTCAGTCGCCTGAGTCGGGAATTGAACCCGGGTCTCAGGCACTGTGAGGCAGCAGTGCTAACCACTGTGCCACCGTGCCGCCCACCAGAGGATTCATGACAGAGGATTGACCAGAAATTAAAGAAAAAGACTGAAATTTCATACTTCCATTTATTTTCAAAGACTTGGGACAGAATCCTTCAGGATGGCAATGAATTCACGCTCTGTATCAGAAAGTGAAAATAAATTACCTGTATCTTTTCTCGAGTTGTCGTGTGTGTGGAAATGTGCTTCACACCATCTGTTCTTATGCATATGCCCCTGTGTGTTTGGGGAAGGAGCGTTTCTTGTGATTTATGACACATATTTGTCAGTAAATCAGACCTTTCCCTATGTCATTTAAACTCCGATTATTTGACTAAATCTGTGAATGCAGTGACACATTTGAAAACCTCACACAGCCCTCAGTCAAACTGGTCACTTTGCCACCAGGCTGATGCATAATGTGTTTGTCTTTCTTTCTCACAGGTAACGTAGTGACGATCTACGTCCTGCTTTATAAAGAATGTGGATTGGCTCCCTGTGTCAGACGGTACCTGGGGGCAATGGCAGCGGCGGATCTACTGGTCATTATCTTCGACCTGATATTGCGACACATTCCCATTGTTTATCCGGAACAGTTTTATTTCCTGAGGGACTCTGTCCCCGTGTGTAATATCCACGCTGCCCTGAATTATGCAGCCACTGACTGTTCTGTCTGGTTCACCGTCACTTTCACATTTGATCGATTTGTGGCCATTTGTTGCCAGAAGTTAAAACATAAATATTGTAGTGAGAAAACAGCGGCTGTGGTTCTGGGAACAGTGACTGTGTTAAGCTGTTTAAAAAACATTTTCTGGTATTTTATGCTCTCAGCTCGGTATGCGCAGATGAACTACCCGTCGTTTTGTCATGCAGCAGATGGTGTTGGAACCTCCCTTATCTGGACGTCAATCGAGTTCCTCCATCACATTCTAACCCCAGCTCTCCCATTTCCCCTGATTCTTCTGTTCAATGTTTTCACGGTCAGACACATTTTAGTGACCAGCAGGGCCCGTAGGAGACTCCGGGCTCACACCAATGGGGACGCTCAGTCTGACACAGAAATGAGAATCAGGAAAAAATCCATCATTTTACTGTTTGTGATCTCGGCTAATTTCATCCTGTTATGGTCAACGATCATGCTGTATTCAATATGGAAACGGATATATAATATTGGCTATACGTCTGTGTATCTCCATTACTTTGTGCAAGAATTGGGCTTCATGCTGCAGCTCCTCAGCTCCTGCACAAACACTGTGATTTATGCAGTGACCCAGACAAAGTTCAGACAGCAGCTGAAGAATGCGATGAAACATCCCTTTACCCAAATTCATCAATCAATCAAATACATTCATTCATCAATCCATCCACAATTTAATCATTGAAGTTCAAAGTTTCAGCGATGAAGCCAATTGTCCCTCTGTTAACATATTGAGGGTAACACTGGTTTATCCATCCTTATCTCACGGTTGTGGAGGTAGGTGTAGGTAGATCAAATACACAGTTTGATGTTTCTCCCTGCACACAGCGGCCAGTGGGAAAAGGCAACACCCCACTGACTGTATCGATCACTTCAACTTGTAAACAAGACAAATGTTCATTAAAACGTGCAGAGCAGCAGAGAAAACGATATTGTTGTTTGTCTTTGTGTTGAACAAGCTGAGTTGGGGAGAGACAGACTCAGGCCCCAGTCCTAGTCGTCAGGGACTAGGAGGAGACCGGCGACTGAGCTGGTGTAACGTTCTACTGCACTGTCCTTGCTTTAAACGCTGGATCACCCCCCATTCTGAAGTGCTTTCAGCAGAATTCATCTCTACTCCGGTACCCCCATCTCCACGGAAGCACATCTGTCTCTCTATCTGCAACCTTCCTGCGCTCCCTTCCCCGCTCACCCCCATCTCACCTCTTCTCATTTCTGTGTCAGACTGAGCGTCCCCATTGGTGTGAGCCCGGAGTCTCCTACGGGCTCTGCCGGTCACTAAAATATGTTTGACCGTGAAAACATTGAACAGAATGTCCCCATTTCCTCTCCCTTCTCTTTCCTCTCATTTTTCTCCCTCTCCCTCCATGCACTCTTGCTTTCTCTCCTCCTTCCCATTTCACTGGCTGTCTTCACCCATCCCTTTACCTTTATCTCACACATCCCACGGTTTCTCCACCCAACTCTAATCTTATCTCTCCCCCTTCTTTTCTCTCTCACTCTCCTGCTGTCTCTGGCTACCTCCCGCCATTCTGTCCCTACCCCATCGCCTCCCTTCTCGCATCCCATCCTCACATTTTTCTATCCTCTCCTACCTACCCAGCCACTCCACTTCTCCCCTATCTCTAGGTCAGTTGGAGAGGGAAAGAGAAACGTGAGAGTGTGCGTTACATAGTAAGGGAGGGAGAGAGAAACAGAGAGAGCAATCAGGGTGGAGATGAGAGAGGAGGGAGTTGAGTAAACAGAAAAAGAGGCAGAGACTGGGAGTAAGGTAGAGGCCATGGGTGACAGAAAGTAGGAAGGGGCAGAGAGAGAAAGAGAAATACCTAAAGGGGCAGAGAGAGTGTTGGAGGGCGTAGAGAAAGAGGAAGAAAGAAGCAGAGAGGGGAGAGGAGTGGGGAAAGAGTCTGAGTGGAGCGAGAGAGGTTAGGAGTGAGTGGGGAAGAGAGTCGAAGAGGTTGAGAGAAAATGGAAATGGTAAAGAGAATGGGAGGGGATAGCGAGAGTGAGAATGAGAGAGAGTGATGGAGTGGTGTAGAGAGGCAGGGTGGAATGGCGTAGAGAGCGAGCGAGACATGGTTGAGATAAAGAAAGAATGAAGTAGGTAAAGTGAGAAAGAATGGGATCGGGTTAGAGAGAGATAATGATAAAAAGAAGAGTTAGAGAGTGAGTGAGAGCGTGGTTGACAGAGAGAGAGTAGCGGGAGAGAGAAAGTGTGAGAGTGATAAAGAGAGACAGAGTGGCAGGGGGCTTTCAGAGAGAGGAAGTGGGTTTTAAAGAAACGAAGGCGGTTAAAAAGTAGGAGTGGGATGGGAAGAGAAAATGGGAGAGAAGTAAGGAGAGAGTGGGAGGGGTAGAGAGAGAACACGAGAGGGTAGACAGAGTGCGGGAGAGCGAACAGAAAGTGTTAGAAAGAAGCTTAGAGGGAGAGTGGAGAGGAGTAGAGAGAGAGTCTGAGTGGAGAGAGAGAAATTGGGAGGGAGTGGGAAAGGGAGAGTGTCGAAGATGTAGAGACAGAATGGAATGGAAGTGGTAGAGAGAGAGAATGGAAGTGGTAGAGAGAGTGGGAGGGAATAGAGAGAGCGTGAAAGAGGGGAAGAGAGAAAAGTAGAGCAGTAGAGAGTTTTTTGGGTCACAGAGAGTGAAAATGAGAGAGAGAGAGAGAGGCGAAGAGAGAGCGACATGGAATGGTGTAGAGAGCCAGGTTCGAATAGTGCAGAGAGCGAGCGATACATGGTTCAGAGAAACAAAGAATGAAGTAGGTAAAGTGAGAAAGAATGGGATCGGGTTGAAGAGAGAGAGAGGAAAGAAGAGATAGAGAGCGAGTGACAGGGGGGTTGACACTCAGAGAGAGAAGGGTACAGTGAGAAAGAGTGAGAGGGATAAAGAGAGAAAGAGTGGGAGGGGGCTTTCAGTGAGAAGTGGGTTAGAGAGAAAGGAAGGCTGTGAAAGAGACGGAGTGGGACGGGAAGAGGGAGTGGAAAAGAGGTAGGGAGAGAGTGGCAGGGGGTAGTGAGAGAATACGAGAGTGTAGATAAAGTGTGGGAGGGCGTGTGGAAAAAGTAGGAAAGAA
The DNA here is from genome assembly GCF_020745735.1 of Hemiscyllium ocellatum. Classification (NCBI taxonomy): domain Eukaryota; kingdom Metazoa; phylum Chordata; class Chondrichthyes; order Orectolobiformes; family Hemiscylliidae; genus Hemiscyllium; species Hemiscyllium ocellatum. The sequence goes on from NW_026867571.1 coordinate 844,797, forward strand.
GCGCCAATGGAGAGGGGGAGAGGGGTAGAGAGAGAGGCTGAGTGCAGACAGAGAGACTGGGAGGAAGTGAGGTAAAGAGAGAGTCGAGGAGGTAGATAGAGAGAATGGAAATGGTGAATAGAGAGGGAGTGGCGCAGTGGGAGATTTGGGGAAAGGGTAGAGAGAGTGTGGGAGGCGTTAGAGAGAGTGGGTTTATAGAGAGATTTGAATAAGATAGAGATAGAGGGGAGATAAAGTGAATGTGGGAGTGGTAGAGAGACAGGTGGATTTTAAAAAAGTGAGCGTGGGAAGCGGAAAAGAGAGTAAGAGTGGGAAGGGTTAGGTGAGAAAAGAGCGTGTGGCGTGGAAGACCATGAGTGGGAGGATTGAAGAAAGAAAGGGTGAAGGGGGGGGGTTCACTTGAGAGAGAAGGAAAGAGATCTTGGAGTAATAAGAGGGCAAGAGTGTGAGCAGATTCGTGAGAGAGGGGGTGTGGTGTGGAGAGGGAAAGAGACACATAGTGAGTGTGTTGAGTGAGAGTGCAGGGATTATAGAGAGAGAATGGGAGGGTTTAGTGATTGAGGCAGTGGGACGTGGAAGAGAGAGAGACAGGGAGGGAAGAAAAAGAGAGACAGAGTCGGAGCAGATAGACAGAGTGAGAGTAGCAGACGAAGAGACAGTGTCAGAGGGGCAAGAGACAAAGGGAGAGGGAAATGTGTAGCGATAAAGAGAGAATGGGGAAGAGCGAGAGAGATAGTGGGAGCTGTTAGAGAAAGAGTGTGAGGGGGCGAAAGGGAGAGAAAAAAGGGAGAGGGATAGAGAGAAAATCAGAGGGGATAGAGGGAGGGAGTGGGATAGAGAGAGACTGAGTTGGAGGGGGTTAGAGAGAAAGACAGTGGGAGGAAGGTAGAGACAGAGTAGGAAAGGGGTAGAATGAGAGATGAGAAGGGCGTGGAGGTAAGGGAGAGTTTGGGATGGGCGTAGAGAGAGATGTCGTAGGGTAGAGAGCGGAGGGGGGAGAGTGAGTGGGAAGGGAGTACAGAAAGAGAGGTGTAGGTGAAACACATTGGAAGGGGGAAGAGTGAGTCAGAGGGTATAGACAGTGGGAGGCGTGTATAGAAAGAGATCAAGTGTGGAACAGAGATAGTGGAATGCACGACAGAGAGTGGGAGTGTAAGAGAGCGAATGATGGAGAGGGGAAGGGATAGAGGGGGAAGGAAAAAGAGAGAGAAAGGGAAGGAGGTAAAGGGGGAGAGGGAAGAGATAGAAAGGGAGACATCGTCGGAGGAGAGTAGAGAGAAAGGGAATGAGTGAGTGGAGAGAGAGAGGATGAGAGTAGAGAGAAAGTCAGAAGACAATAGAGAAAAAGATAGATGGGAAATTGGTAGAGAGAGAGAAAGAGAGGGAGGGAGTTGGCAAGAAGGGGGGCTGTAGGTTAGAGAGAGTTTCGAAGATGAGAGAGACACATAGTGCGGGGGGATTAGACACAAAGAGCGAAGGAGGTGGAGAGAGAGAAGAGGGGGTAAAGACAGTGCGGGAGAGTTGGGAGCAAGTGTAGGAGAGGAGAAGAGGAAGAGGGCACAAACGGGTGGACAGAGAAGGAGGGAGGTAAAGAGATTGAGTGGGGGTTAGGTAGAGGGAGCGACTGAGGGGGAATGGAATGAGAGAGAATGTGTGGAAGAGAGAGATGAAGTGGTGAAGGGTGAAAGAGAGAGAATGGGGAAGAGAAAGATATTGGGAGCATATAGAGAGAGTAGAGATTATAGAGCGAGTGAGAGTGGAAGAAACATGGGAGTGGGGTAGAGAGAGAGGTCAGCGAGAGAGTGGGAGGGAGGTAGAGAGCGAGGGAGAGTGGGGTGAATACAGAGTTAAAGTGTGGGGGAGTTAGAGAGAGAATGAGAGGCGTACAGAGAGAGTGAGAGTGGGAAGAGTGAGAGTGGGAGGGGGAGATTGACTGTCGGAGGGGGAATAGAGCGAGAGAGTGAGAGAGGAGTAGAGTGAGAGAGTGTGTGGGGGAACAGAGGCGGAGGAAGGGGATAAGAGAGAGAGTGGAAGGGCGAAGAGCAAGTGTTCGAGGGAAAGAGACAGAGAGAGAGGGAGTGCGCCACAGGAACTGCTTGGGTTCAGAGGGAATGATTTGGAGTGGAAGAGAGAAAGAGAGTGAGGGAGTGGAGTGGAGAGATTGAGATAATGTTAGTTGGTAGAAAGAAAATGGGAGTGTATTATTGGAAGAGTGCAAGTATGTCCGAGATAATGGGAGGATGAGAGATAGCGTGGGATATAGTAGAGAGGGAGGGAGAGACAAACATGTAGAGGCAGTGAGAGGGCGCAGAGAGAGAAATTGTGGGTGGTGAGACAGTGAAGAGGGGTAGAGAGAGCGGGACAGGCAGAGGAAATGGTTTGGAGAGAGTTAAAGTTAGTTGGGGGTAGAAAGATAACGATCGAGACAGGGTGAGAGGGAGTGTGGCAGATAAAAATTGGAAGGGGTATGGAGAGATTGGGAGTGGGGTCGAGAGAGAGAGAGTGGGGTAGGTAGAGAGTGGGACGGTGGGAGGATGTGAGAGAGTGAAAGGGGATAGAAAGAGAGAAAATAGGAGGAGCGTTGAAAAATTTGAAGAATGCAAGGGGGTGGAGAGAGATTTGGGGAAGCGTGTGGAGAGAGAGTGGGAGAGAGGGAGGGAGAGAGAGGTCAGTGCCAGTGAGAAATATTGGGAGGTAGTGTGGCAGAGAGAGTGTGCAAGGATGTAGAGAAAGAGTGGGATTGGCGTAGAGAGCGGGAGTGTTATAGATGCAGAGGGAGCAGGAGACAGACTGTGCGAGGGGGTAGAGAGAGGGAAGGGGAATGAAAGAGAGTGGGAGGAGGTTGATTGAGGGAGTGCCTGAGAGAGAGATGGTGGGAGGAGTTAGAGAGGGAGGAAGGGAGAGAGGGTTGGCGTTGTGTAGAGTGAGATGGGGAGGAATGGGTTGGAGACAGAGTGGGGCAGAAGACAAAATGACGGAGAGTGTTGGAGTGGGTACAGAGCCAGTTGCGGTGAGAGGGATAGATAGTCGGAGGGGGAGAAAAAGAGAGGGATTGTGTTGGAGATAGAGGAAATGTCAAAGTATGGGAGGGGGTATGGAGAGAGGGATGATGGGAAGTGTGAGATGGATGTACAGCGAGACTGTGGGAGGAGTAGACATAGAAAGAGTGGGAGGTTGGAGATGGAGAGGGGTAGAGGGAGAGAGTGGGAGAGGGGGAGGGAGAGAAATTGGTATAGAAGTAAATACACTTCAGGGTTAGAGACAGCGTGGTAAAGTACCTGCCTCTGAAATATGTCTTAAATCTATCACCGCTCAATCTGTAATTACGCCCCTCGTACAATCTGACGTCATCATCCTAGGAAAAACACTTTCACTGTCCACACTAACTCATCCTCTGATCATCTTGTTTGTCTCTATCAAATCCCTTCTTAGCATTCTTCTTACCAAAGAGAACAGATCCAAGTCACTCAGCCTTTCCTCATAAGACCTTCCCTCCAGACCAGGCCACATCCTGGCAACTGTCCTCTGCACCTTTTTTCCAGTGCTTCCACATCCTTCCTGAAATATGTGGACCAGAGCTGTACGAAATATTCTAAATGTGGCCGCACCAGTTTGTTTTATAGTTGCAAAATGATATTGCGGTTCCAGAACACAATTCCAATACAAATAAAACCTAACACCCCGTATGACCTCTTAACAGCACTACCCATCTGGGGTGCAACTTTCAGGGATAAATGTATATGGACTGCAAGATCTCTCTGCACATCCACAGTACCAAAAATATTTCATTTGATCCAGCACTCTGCCTTCCTGTTATTGTTCTCAAAGTGCATCATCTCACATGTAGCTGCATTGAACACCATTTTCCACCTCTCAGCCCAACTCTCCAGGTCATCAAATGTCACCTGCAACCTGTAACATTCTTCCAAACTGTCCACTACTCCACCGACTTCAGTGTCATCTGCAAATTTGCTCATCCATCCACCTATATCTGCGTCTAAGTCATTTATTAAAATGGCAAGGAGCAGTGGTCCCAAAACAGATCCTTGTGGCACACCATTAGTAACTGGACTCCGGGCTGAATATTTTCCATCAACCACCACTCCCTGCCTTCTTTCAAAAAGCCAGTTTTCAATCCAAATTGCGAAATCACCCACAAATCCATGCCTGTGCATTTTCTGATACAGCCTACCATGTGGAATCTTATCAAAGTGTTTACTTAATTCGATGTATATCATGACAACTGCCCTACCCTCGTCTACGTGCTTGATCACCTTGTCAAAAAACTCAATGATGTTTGCGAGACAGGACCTGCCCTTGATGAAACCATGTTGACTATCTGAAATCAAATGGTTTCTTGCTAGATGATTATAAATCTCATCTCTTATAATCCTTTCCAAAATCTTTCGTACAACAGAAGTAAGGCCTACTGGACTATAATTACCTGGGTCATCTCTACTGCCCTTCCTGAACAAGGGCACAACATTTGAAATCCTTCAGTCGTCTGGTGCTAAACCTGTAGACAAGGATGAGTCAAATATCAAAGCCAAACGCTCTGTTATCTCTTCCCTTGCTTCCCAGAGAACCCTTGGATAGATCTCATCCAGTCCAGGAGACTTGTCTACTTTCACTCCTTCTGGAATTGTTAACACATGTTCGTACCTCACCTCGATCCTTCCTCGTCTAATATCTCATATCTGATTCTTCTCTGCAATAGTCTCCTATTCCTGAGTGAAACCCGAAGAGAAATGTTCGTTTCGCATCACTTCCATCTCCATAGGGTCAACACTCAACGTCCCACTTCTATTTTGACTGGCCCGATTCCTACCCTAGTCATCCCTTTATGCCTCACATACCTATTGAAAGCTTAGGTGTTCTCCTTTATTCTATTTGCTAAAGACTGCTCGCGTCCTCTCTTTGCTCTTCTGAATTCTCTCTTTAAATCCTTCCCAGCTGATCTGGAACTCTCCATCGCCTCATCTGAGCCATCTTGCCTCATCAACAAATACGCCTCCTTCTTCTTCTTAATAGGGATGCAATTTCTGTAGTAAACAACGGTTCCCTTACCTTTTTACTTCGTCCCTGCCTGACAGGGACATACCCTGACAAGGGCATGCAATATTTCTTCCTTAAACTAGCTCCACATTTCTATTGCCTGCATCCCCTGCATTTTGCTATCCCATTCTATCATCGTAATTCTTGCCTAATCGCATTATAATTGCCCTTGCCCCATCGATAACACTTGATCCTTGGCATTTTGCTATCCCTTTTCAACGCTAAACTAAACTTAACTGAAATATTGTCAGTCTCTCCAAAGGGCTTACCTATAAGTAAATCAAACACCTTGTCTGGTTCATGACCAAGCACTAGACCCAGTGCGTCCTCTCCTCTTGTCGGCCCTTCGACATACTGTGTCAGAAAGCCCCCCAGTGTACATTGGACAAAAACTGATCCATTCGAAGTTCTAGAGTTATAGAATTTTCTGTCAATGTTGGGTAAGTTAAAGCCAACATAATGGCTACCCTATTCCTTCCACTCTCACCAAGAATAATTTTGATACTCCTCTTTTCCACCTCCCTGGAACTATGCGGAGGCCTATAAAAAGCTCCAAGCAGTGTGACATCTCCTCTCCTCTTTCCATCCTCAGTCCACTCTACGTCAGTAGACTAGTCCTCATACAAAGTTATCTCAGCTACCGTTCTATTATTATCGTTGATTGACAAGGCCACACCTCCCCCTCTTTTACTGCCTTGCCTGTTCTTAATGAAAGATCTAAACCCTGTAACCTGCAACATTAATTCATCACCCTGCTCTATCCATGTCTTTGAAATGGCCACAACATCGTGGTCCCAGGTACATATTCATGCTGCAAGCTCACCTACCTTATTTCGGATACTTCTGGCATTGAAGTAGACACACTAAGAGTCATAGAGTCATAGATACGTTCAGTATGGAAAAGACCATTCGGTCCAATCCGTCCATGCTGACTAGACATCCCAAACCAATCTAGTCGCACCTGCCAACACTCAGCCCATATCGCTCCAAACCCTTCCTATTCATATACCCATCAAAATGCCTCCTAAAAATTGCAAATGTACCAGCCTCTACCGCAGTCTCTGGCAGCTCATTCCATAAACGTACCACCCTCTGCGTGAAAAGGTTGCCCCTTAGATCTCTTTTATATCTTTCCCATTCAATCTAACCTTATGCCCTGTAGTTCTGGACTCCCAGACTCCAGGGAAAAGACTTTGTCTATTATCCTATCTATGCCTCTCATAATTCTGTAAACCTCAACAAGGTCACCACACAGCCTCCGACGCTCCAGGGAAAGCAGCCCCAGCCTGCTCAACCTCTTCCTGTAGCTCAGATTCTCCAACCCTGGAAACATCCTTGTACATCTTTTCTGAACCCTTTCAAGTTTCACAACATCTTTCCGATAGGAAGGAAACCACAATTGCACGCAATATTCCAACAGTGGCCTAACCAATGTCCTGTACAACCGAAACATGACCTCCCGACTCCTGTACTCAATACTCTGACCAATAAAGGAAAGCATATCAAACGCCACCTTCATTATCCTATCTACCTGCTACTCCACTTTCAAGCAGATATGAATCTGCAATCCAATGTCTCTTTGATCAGCAACACACCCTACGAACTTACCATTAAGTGTCTAAGTCCTGCCAAACCAGTTTTCTGCCTGCTAGCACTTTCCTATAACCCTGAAATTCTGCCCCAGTCCTTCCTACGCTCATCTGTGCACTGCAATTACAGCTCCGGTTCCCATCACTCTGTTGAGCTACTTCAATAAACTGCAGCTTCTCATTTTCACCAGTCACTGTGTTCCCTAGTATTTCAGGACTTTTTTTCTGTCCCTTCTACTATGGAGATATAATCAATGCAACCCTCTCAGCGGGCAGATGGCCCCTGTCAGATTGTGAATATATCTAAGAACTGCACTCCAGAGATGATGGATATGTTACCTACTCCTGGGTAGAAGGTTCCAGATTGAAACATCTCACTGCATGGTGAGTGTGAGCATAGTCCTGTCCCTGGTGTGAGGCTACAGATTCTACTGAAGGAGGGACACAGCTCAGTGACCACCCCATTTTTCAAACAAACTGGTTTCACACTTTACGCCTAAAATTGGTCTAGCTTAGTGAACTGTTCCTGGAAATCTCAGGGAGGATAGTGCAATGCCTTGCCCATCTCTGTTTACAGAGCATCCATTCTGTTTAATTTCGTCTCCTTTCTTTCTTCACGATGGGCCCAGATGCGCTGTAAATGCAGTGTCCTGACTGGAGTCATCAGACCCTCGGTCTCCCTGAATGAACCCATCAGCTGACAATACAAAACCCTTAGAAAAACATCCTTAGAACCTCCACTAACTTTCCAATGACAGCAGCAAGTCAATTCCTCAAACAGTTGGTTCACCCATTCAGTGTTGAAAATACATCAACTGACTCATCAGTTTCCCTTCTGGGCTGAGAAAGCCGGTACATCTCTGCAAAGTCCCACAGAAGCAATTCCTCGCTCTATAGAAGCAGTTGACAATGTCACATTACCTTTCTGTGAATCTCATCAACTGCAACAGTAACATCAGTATTGCCACTGGAGTGGATCACCACACTCAGAGAAGAGAGTCAGAGGGAACAGAACTCACTTTCAACAGGAACATCGTAAATGGACATAATCTCCAGGAAAATGGAAAAAGGGCAAATGTTAAAAACGACACATTCCATTTTCTTTCCCGTTCATCATCAGCAAACCCTTTTCTTGCTCTTTATCTTTCTGTGCCTATCTCTGTCTCTGTCTCTGTCTCTGTCTCTCTCTCTCTCTCTCTCCCTCGCCTGCGCTCTCTCTCTCTTTCGCTGGCCATTTCTCCAGTCGTTCAACTCAAACCTACCGCTTATCCTTCCAATCATCCCTGATATAAATAATATTATTCCCAGTTCCTCTCAGTTTTGATGTAGGGTCACTGGACTCGAATTTTTACCGTATTTCTCCTGACAGAGGCTGCCTGACCTATTGAGATTCTCCAAACGTTCAGACGCTGGAGTATATTTTTAAAAATCGCTATCATTCACAGTTTCTTGGTTTATTTCTCATTTAATATTGTTATTTCTCGGGATAACAGCATTACTGGCAACGGTATCATTTGTTGTCCATCATATTTGCTCGTCACCGCGAGAGGACATGTCAAGTCAATATGGATCCAGCCACATTGTTGTGAGTTTGAAGTCATGATGAGTCCACTGGGCATTGATGTTAAGTTTATTCACCAAAGGCTATCAGTAAATAATAATGATAATCTAGTCGGTGTCATTCCAATTTGTTTCATTCGAATTTAAGTTCAGTCATCAGATGTGGTAGAATTTGAAACAATACTTGTGGAGTCATAACCTGTGCCTCCGAATTACAAGTCCAGCGACATTTTCACTCTGATACAGAGTCTCTGTTATGAAGTAATGTAGAGACAAAAGTAATTTTGTTGTCAAAATGTTGTAACCGGGAAGGCAGATCGGAAGAGAACTGGATCCATATAATCTGAACTTAACAAAGGGGTAGATGACGGCAACAGCTCTGAGGAGGGATAGAGCCTGTGGATGTTATAGAGGTGGGTGAAGGCAGGTTTAATGATAGAGGGAATACGTAGACATAAAACTGTTCAGGGTGAAAGGTTTTGAGTGGGGACTCTGTAATTCATGGAAATGAAGTGGAGTTTGTGACCAAAACTGAAGACAACAGTGTGTATATTTGCTAAATATAAATAACTAAAGCAAAAAAAAACCTTCACCATCGTTTATATAATAGCGAGTATGGGATACTAACTTTCAGAATAATCATTAGTGTGGCTCCTATTCACAAATCTAACCATGCCCAATCATGAGAAATTTAATAAAGACCCAAAGATAAACAGCTGACCACTTTTGAAACATTCCAGTCAGATGTTCTCAGATTCCGATACATTGTTGAAAATTTCCAGTCTAATGTTCCCAGATTCTTATCCATCTGAACATCGCAGCCTACTTGTAATGGACAATTAGCATTTATTGTGAAATAATTGTGAAGCTAGGGACAGGTATTGCAGAGAGACAGAAAACAATGTAAAGTTGCACAGCAAACTTACAAGGCCAATTAAACTGCCATATCAACAGTCAACGAATGTGAAAAGAAACTCCATATCTGGAAAGGAACTCGAAGAAGAAGTACAAAGAACATATGTGAAAGCTGTCAGGCGCCCTTTACATGAGGTGTCGTTCCAATATATCGGGTCCCTTTGCAGAGGTGTAAAATTATCTTTTTTCTTTGCTCTTGCCAGCATTTGAGTCGAGTCGATTTAATTTCCACGACAGTAAACCTGGGGGCTCTTCTGTAACCTCGAGACTCGGGAAGTTTCTTATGATTCCCAGGAGGCGTAGGCGCCAGCGCCTTGAAGGACTTACAAAACATCTCGAGTGCTAAGTTGACCCCATTGCGTGAGAGGGCTGGCAACCTGTGGTTCGTCCCAGCGACGGCTCCTACAGGAATAGGGTCGGGCCAAGAGTAGTGGCTTAATTAACACAACATAGAAACTCTTTTTATGTGAATAAATAAATCAGAAGAGTCAGTGAACTCTCACGCGGTATTCGAGCAAAACTCAAAGGAAAGAATTGACGTCTCTAGAGTTTTTAACAGACAGAAAGTCTTAGGGTCGTTTTAGACTTGGAACCAAGACTGGCTGATGTGGACTCGCCAAAGACGTATCAGGTACATGGTTCCTTGGTCTACAACCAAGAAGGCATTGAGGCGGACCAGTCCAATTAGACGGGACCTCCAGAAGTAAAAGCAGGTCATATTGGCAAACAACATAACGGTACCGCACGTGAGAGGGTTGAACACTTTTCGCGTAATGCTGAGAATGGGCTCCAGCAAGAGCAAACAAAAAGAGGTTCCACAGAGGACTTGAAATGGTCAACCAAAATACAATACATGTAAATTTATTGTGAATTAAGGAATGTTTTTTTTCTGGAGGGCGGAAGTTTTAGTAAAAGGCAGTTGGAAATACTGAGGTAGCGGTTGGAGGATAAAGAGGAAAGAGAGTAGTGACGGAACGGAAAAACAGAAACTGAATTGGAGTGCTTATAGCATGTGGAAGGCTGAGGCTGATATCAGAGAATGGAAATCTCAATTAAAAGATAGATCAAATACGTGTACAAACACAAGCGCTCAGGCAGACGCACGCAGAAAACAACCTATTGAATCTGTGCACTTTCTGAAGTCTGTTTCAGATCCTCATGTCTGCCATCCGAGAACAACAGCTCACCCACGAGATCCGTCTGGAGAAGATTTCACGTCAGCTGCCGCCACCTCAGTGTAAAAGATTCATAAATTACCTGGGACATGGGAAAGCTGAGTCTGATAGGTCAACACGCAATACATGCTGAAAACGATGCTGGCCCAAGAGAATGATAAGCAGAAACTAAAATGGAACAGCAATCACATAAAGCTCACCTTGCTCTGATGCAAATCGTCGCCCAGCCGTTGGAAGGAGCTGTTGCGGGAAAAGAGAGATTCACCGATTGTACTCTTTCCTACCTTCTGCCTCGCCATTTATCTCTCCACACTGGAGGCTTCCTGCCTCTTTTCCTGATGAAGGGCTTTTACCCATAACGTCGATTTTTCTGCTCCTCAGATGCTGCCTGGCCTTCTGTGCATTTGCAGCACCACTCTTATCCAAACTCTGGTTTCCAGCATCTGCAGTCCTCACTTTTGCCTGGGGAGATTTTACAGTTACAGTTTTCGTAATTTCTAAACTACTGTCATCTGCAGTAAAGCATTTATGTAAGCAATTCAGACGGAATGGCACCAATAATATTTTGGAAATTGCAAACAGAGATTTGGTGTCTAAATACTCCTCTTTCCCCATCTATAAATGGAGATGCTGCCAGTATTTGATCTGTGTAGTCTTGCAATTCTGTCGTTGTAGCTCCCTTGGGACTGACATAGTAACCTTGATACTGTTCCTTTTGTGTTCCCTTTCATTCGTTGCGCTTGCTGACATTGAGGAGCACGCTCAGTATGCTCCAGAAAGAAACTGGTCCACGCGCTGATCAATCAGTTTTGCTGATAGGTGTTTTAATCATGAGTGGGTAAGTGACCCGATATAATGTGAGGGAGTTCCATGTGGGAGAGTGTTAGATTGAAAATGTCAAATTACTGTATTTTGGAAGTCCATTCACTCAATTTCACAAACCCTCTGGTTTCGCGGCATAACAATTGGTATTAAGTATTCTCGAGTCTGGTTCACAGTTGAGTATCTCTATCACATTCTAACTCTAAAGCTACATCTCTCCCGTTTATGTTTCGCATTTTTTAAACATGAGAAACAGCTTAATAACCAGTAAACCAAGGAGAAGTTTACAGTCTTACGACAAAGAAGACAGTCAGAGAGAAACTGAAGTGTAATCCCAAGAATAAAAAAAAACTCACGGTTTGTGATTGTGGATAATTTTGAACTGGCACGGTCTACATTGACAGTGATACTTTCTGGTACCAGATGTATAGTTCGAAATGTCAGTCAATGTCAATAAATTGTGCTAGAATAGGACTTCTCCTCAGATCATCAGCTGCTGAACATAGTCTATGGTGTATGTTGAGACCCAGACTACGTTTAGACAGCAGCTGAAGATTGTGCTGAGTAACTTCAAATCAACCAATAGATCAAAAATCACTAATTTAATAATTAAATCCAGAAACCTCTAACTTTAAATCAAATTTGCAGCAATGACCTTCTCTGTCGTTGTATTAAATCCCTAAACGTGTTAGTGACTTGTTCAATCTTCCAGCACAGGTTATTTGGCACCTTTCTATCAGTCTGCCGGATCTGGGTTCAGAACAAAAGGGGGCACCATTCGATAGGCCTGCCATCGTGCACACTCTGACTCACTAGAATTCTTCTGCTCTCTAATTTGCTTGACTCTCTAAATTCGTTAATTCCTCTTGACATCTTTAACTCTTCTTCCTTCCTGCCTTCCTCTCCATCATTGTTCACCAACTCCCTATCTCTCCATATCTCCATCGTTCTCTCTCCTTTCCTCTCGCCCTCTTCTGTCTCAACAACCAATTTTATCCAACAGCAAAGAACAATGCAGAAGAGGAACAATCCCTCCGCCCCCAAGCCTTTTGGCGCTATATTTTACATTGTCTTCACTTGCAAGTTCTGTATTCATCCATTCCCTTACTAATCATGTATTTTCCAATACATCTTGAATGCTGCTGTTGTGTCGGCGTCCACCACCGCACCTGGCCGCGTGTTCCAGGAACTCAACAGCCTCTATACTAACTCCCCCAGCACAGCCGTCCTCCTGATCCAACGTCGAGAACCTGAGTCGTTTAGCCAATGTTCCCTCCAACCTGGCAATAAAAGTGTCATAAATTCCAAACGATCCATCAATTCACAATTTTATAAACATCTATCAAGTCGTGCCTCAACCTCCTCCACTCTACTGAAAACAAAGCTAGTATATACAAATATGCTTCACAGCTAAAAGGGCCCATACTGTGCAAAAACCCTAAAAAGTTACTGTACCCTCACCAAAGCATTCTGGCAGTGTGGTGAAAAGAAATGTGCACAATATTAGAAGTGTGACCTAACCAAAAGTCCATAAAATTGCAGCATAACTTGTCTATCCTCATATTCTTTCCCCCTTCCAATGAAGGCAAGCACAACCTAGGACTTTGTTTTCAAGCGTAGGAAGGGTATGTTGGCGAAGGAGCGAGCACAATACAGGATTACAGAAACGATATATGTTCTTCAGGATTACGATATGAGGATTAGACAAATCAAATTGTCTCTAGAATTTAGAGAGATTAAGGTTTGATAAAAATCTTCATGCAGTCAATTGGGTCGGGGTGGGGGAAGGGGACGGGTGCATGAACTTAAATTTATTTTGCGGGTTGGATATTCTAGAAGTAGTGAGCTTTGTGTGACATGTACAGCCAAAGATGTTGGGAAGCACTTGTACCCATGGAAGTTTGAAACGATCTAAAAAGAGCAAGATTGACTTCTGGATGAGTTGTTAGATTTTTGTCGTCCAAAGAGACTGGTGAGTATGTGCAAAAAGCATGAATGCAGAGTTCAGCAAGAGAGGCAACCCCTATGTCTGTGAATGATGGAATGTGCTTGAAGAATTCACCATACCCCTCCTTTCTTATGTTCATATGAAACAGTGCTTTATTGCACGGAACCAGGAGGTTAGTTTTTATCTAGCCAACAAATTTTATTGGACTTTCAGAGACTGGAGATAATATAACACAATATGATTTGGAGCTGAAATCTTCAATCCATGCATTTTCGACTGAATTTGTTCGGAGTAGTCCAGTCGGGTCTCTGACATACTTATTTCAAAACCCTGAGATGACACAAGAGCTCCACGCAAGTTTTATTCGTGACACGACAGTTAGCATTGGCAATTTCGGTGTATATGCTTAACTTTTGCATCAAAACCACCTATATACCACTGACTGTACGAAGTCATAAATTCAGTGTCTCTGAATGATTCCCAATTCTTCCAAATTTCATGTTTCCTTGAATTATTGGTCTAGAATTTCATCTTGACTTTACTTGAACTGTGCCCAATCTCTCTGCTGGACATTCCATCTCTGGGATGTCTATTGTAAAGCACGCCATTGCGATTGAACCAAAACATGCGTTCCCTGATGTAGGAAGGGTAATTGGAAACTTTGCTTTCTACAACAGCGAACATTGAAAACATGATGTGGAGATGGACCACGTTATGAATAAAAACAAAACATGAGCTTCTAATGCAAAAGGTTTATTTCAAAGAAAACTGTTGAACAATAATCAGTTGTTTGATTGTTAATTTTGTCAACATGGGAGAGATTGTAATGTTAAGATCAATGCTGTCTTCCAGTTGCAGTTTGCATAATTCTCAGGGCAGGGTTTCTTCAACTCCACCAATCGGCAAGACTTCCACGCATTCTGATGTTTTATCTGACGATATGGGAGAGATTCCGTCATGTTACACCAATTCCGAGTCAATCCAGTAGTTGGAGGAATGATGGTGGATAATAGATTTGAAAGAGTGTCTTTTTCTCTGGCCTAGCATCCGGCTGATGTAGGGTAACTTCTGGCCTTCTCCCAAAGGAATTGTTATGGTCTGGATAATACCAGACCATCTCAAGGTAGTTTAAGATTGATGTATAAACAGGGTGGTTTGGGTATTTTAAGGTAAATGTTAAAGGGACAGTTCAATCTCTAAGGAGATCAGTGAGAGGGAGCAAGGACTAAACGTGAGCTCCCACTTTGTTCTTTAATAATATCACGCTCGTAGCTGAGCTTTGTACAGGAATGAGTCAGATATCAGGCAGAATTGTGGCTTGCTCCACTTCATTTTGTTTGTGTTCAACGTAACATGACATTTTTCACTCATGCATCAGCATGCAGTGCTGCTATGTCGCATTGAGCAATAACGTTTAAAGTTGTAAAGAGATTAATGCATTTACATACACAGGAACTTGCACCATTCGGCGCAAAATGTCACTGTTAGTTCTTTGTGGGAGAACTGAAAGAGCCAGCAGATGAATGATCGGCCAAATATTCCCCTTAACTAAATTAAACAATACGTACATATCCAGTGTGAAAGTTTGCTGTCAACCTTCCCCACGTCAATTTGTAAACAGGAAGGTTTCTCTGTTCACTGAGCAGTAACTGATTGACAGGAGATTTTGGATAACAGCTACATTTGGTATTAGTGAAATGTCTTTATAATGAGCACATCGTGGATCAAATCTTCAATTTTGAACTGTGATTATTTACTACAGTGTAGTCACTCTTTTGTTATAAAGATCCTCGGTGTTCCAGTCACCTCATGGTGAATCTGAAAGACTCTCTCGAGAAAGATGAAATCACTGTTTTTGCTCCTCATCGGCCTGGTGCTTGTCGAACCCATCACTGCGGATGGAGAATCGAGACCAAGGTTCTTCCTTCCCGGTTAGTACATTTCTATGTAAAATAATTGCTGCACCTTCTGCTCCTCAAGTGTTTGCTGTTTTGTATTGGAATTTGACTGTTTTCATGTCTTCTTCCACTCAGCCCAGATTCTCATTCCTTCCTGCTTTGAAATGATGTTCCGGCCTCATTTTGAATAATTTCGTGGAACTGTTCGATTTAATTAGCTAATTATTTACCCTCAGAAACTATCCAACAAGGAGATGTCCTTAGCTGCATCGTTTACACTTTGAAGAGGGAAACGTTTTCAAATGTCTTTTTGACCCGCCCCCACCCCCCGCCCCGATCTCTGCAATATCCTTCAGTATCGACACCATGACTTGACACTCATGTCACTTTAATTGTGAAAACCGAACTCATCTAATTCTGATCAATCCAAGAGATCAGACAGTATGGCATTTTTTTTTCGGGATTTTTTTCAGCTGCCTGAGTACAGAGCTGTGGTATGCGCTCCGTATAAATACAATCAATTATCTCAAAGATTCCTTGAAATCAATCATGTTAAAAAATGTTTTCTGTTAACGTACTCGTATATCTCCTTCTGTCCTTTTTTTTATTCCCATACGAAAGAAAAGACAGTGCACAGAGCTGATCGACATTTCCATTGGGTAACTCATATTAGGATCACCGTGGACAGTTCTGATCCCTATGTCATTCAGTGTGACACGACTTCGAAAACTGTGCGTAGCGATACCTGTGATTTCTCTTGGGAATACAACTTTATAACATGTTAAACCGTAATCGGCTCATTAACCCTCAGTTACACGACACTGACAGCACGGTACACAAAAAAATGGACTGGATGGCCTTTCGTTTAGTCACATTCGAAGGAATGCATACGAGAAAGTTTCTATATCCCTAACTTCGTCCAAATTGGAAGCACTGTGCACTGTCCTTGACGCCTTATCCTTCAGTTAGACTATACTTTGTTCACTGAACATTGATATTGTCTCAACCTTCCTTGGTAAGACAACACTGTACATAGATTTCGACGTCACATCCCTCAGTTCGACGACTTTAGGAGCACAGTGCACAGTCCCAGTCTCAATCTGTCACAGTGACAACATCCTTTCAATGGAACCCTAACTGTGTGGAAAAAGGAATTTCGACCCAAGAAGTCCACATCAATCCTCCGAATACTAACTCACCGAGACCGATTGGGAAGTGCAGACAGTTCTCGTCTCTGTATCCCTTGATTCTACATCACTGAGAGCACTGGGCACTGTTTGTATCTTTACATCCCTTGGTAAGCCCACATTGGGAGTACTGTGCACAGTTCTGGCGTCCATCTCCTTGACTGGATCACACTGACAGTACTGGATACATTTATGTTCGCCATGTTTCCTAGTTTGATGACACACGGAGGGTAAATTGTCCCGGCTGGAGACATCATTTAAGTATATCTTTCTGTTTTACAGGTTTCTTCAACTCTTGTGCACTCCAGAGAGGAACTTGGAAGTGATCCCCTTTCTTCCACAAAAACTCCCTTACAGTGGGATTTGTGAAATTGAGCTATACTGCTGCATGAGAAAATTGATGTAGAGTAAAGAAATCTGAGGTGAGACCAGTCTGATGCACCGTCTCATGAAAACTATTACTTCTGTAGATCGACTGTGTTCCATTATGTGGATCCAATGACCTTGACTTACTGCTTAGAAATTTTTATCAATAAAATTCGTTGTATTGTCCATTGTCCAAGCCTTAGTCTTTCATTCATTTGATCGCAGAGATGGGAGATCACAAAAAGCCAGGCATAATCTTTCATATCTTGCATTTCCAACTGTGTCATCCTCATCTGTTGGTCTTGACCTCCACAATGTAAAACAACAGAAATAAACTGTTGGAGAGGATTCAGCACTCGAATCCCTTGTGGCTTTCGGATTTGATCGTGAAATTCTTGGGTTCTCCGATAACTCGTCGAATAGATCGAGGTTTGCAAGCCACACTCTGCCTGCAGTTCGTGGCGAGAGAACCAGTAAAAAGGGAAATAATGTCCTTGCCTTCCTTCTTATTAATCTTCCTGCCTCGCACACATCTGTCTACATTGCCATTGTTCGAAGTGAAGATCACACAGTCCTGGCGAAGATGAAATATTACCGCCACACTGAGGATGCAGTTCTGTTATTGGGTAGAGTCAATTTGCAAAATGCTGCAGATTCTGGACAGATCTGGAATCGCCAGTCTGGACAGCCATGTGACGCCAGTGGAATTCAATTTAACCACAATGTTTTAAAACTCTGCATAGTATATTCCTGATGCATAATCCCGTAGGATCATCACCAGGCAGACCTCGGCAATTCATCTCACCTTGGTCTTGTAAAGAGATCTCCAAGGAAATTCTGAGCGTCTGTGTAATTCATCAGGCACGTTGTACACATTGTTGCTCTGAAAGTCCGTGGTGTGGGAGCAAATCTTTTTTTGAATGTGTCTCTGAAGCATTCCTTCGGTTTGCATAGAAAGCCTACAGTGTCGAAATAAAATTATAGCCACCGAGCCCACACCAAATCTCTGATCAGTATCCATTCCGAAAACAATCCATTAGCCTACGACTTACATTTCACATGAATGATGCACTTAATCTACATGACCCCACAATGCGTTGGCAATTCAGCATGGCCAATTCACCTAAATTGCGCATCTTTGACTGTGGAAGGAAACCAGAACACCGGAATGAAACCACTCATATGTGGGATTTTTATATATACAGTTGCTGCCAGAACTGCTGAGTTCCTCCAGCAATTTCCAAATCTGTTATTATCTGAGCCAAGAGGCCCGGTTTCAAATTTAACTGATTTTAAGGTAATTTCCAACGAATCGAGAGGATAGAGGAACGCTGTGCAATGGATAGAGCAATGGCAGTCTCTCCACCCACAATCCCACGCCATTTTGAAAGGCATCTATCTCTGGGGTTGTGTTTGCGGTCCAAAGGGTAATTGGGAACGTCTCCCAGCTACAGGAAGGGAAGCAGTCTCCAGTCCAAAACCTGAGATTAATGGTAATACGACTCTGCATTTCCCGTTCACCTTCCCCCCGACAAGAGGGGAGAAGATTCTTTGAGGCTGCAGGAGTGAAATGCAAATGTTGTGTACTCTTAGCTATGAAGCTATGACCACGAAGATACACACAGTTCCACGTGTTTCACTTTGTGCTTCACTGTTCCCATTCACGATGCCCAGTCAAAAATGCTGAACACCACCAAGAGTCATCAGTCACTCACTGACTAACGATGAGACTCTGAGATAAAGCACTCGAGTGAGTTGGCCATCCACAACAGAAAGATAATTCCCTTCCACGTCCTTTTATTTAATTAGGCAGACAGCAACCTTTGTGAATTCAGACAAATTTCGCTTCATTTATACATTTCAAAATTAGCTTCAAACCTGAACTTTGAGTTGTGCTATCGGATGTAGCAAGGAATTACATGAAGAGATTTATAGAGTCTGACTTTTAGAGGTCGTCAAAAGTTCTCAGAACAAACCAAACAAGGCAAGCTTAGCCATGCATGTTCAATTTGCATCAACTGGATTACATCCTGCTCCTTTGCTGATTCTCCGTATTTCTTTCAGCTGACATTTAACATTTGCGCACAGAACCGCATCAATGCAACAGATTTTGCACATCGCTACCGGATGTTGATTGTTTGGTCTTGTGGTGTATTTATTTCTTCTACCGCTTCAACAGTCTCACATCGACAATTTATTGCTGCTCCAAGTCACCGTAAGAAATTTCCACCCTTCATTACCTTGTTCTCTGTTGTCTCATTGTTCCTGGCCTCCCTGTTCACTCATTCACCATCTTTTTGCAACTCTCTTTGTTTCCCTAACGATCGCTATCGCCCTCCATACCTATCAGTACATCTGCTCACAGAACTGTCCCTGAATTTCTCTCCCTCTCCTTCTTTCTTCCCCTTCCACATCTTTTCCTATCTGTTTCTTTCGTCATTGTATCTCTTTTTCTCTATCGTGACGATTCATGAGTTGGTTTTCACTCTGTTTTCCCATTTTACCTCTCTCAAAATCTCCCTCTCTCTGTTTCCCTGAAGTATCAGAATGCTGTAGATGCTTTAATAGAGTCATAGAGTCATAATGATGTACAGCATGGAAACTGACACTTCTGTCCACCTCTTCCATGCTGATCAGATATCCCAAGGTAATCTAGCCCCATCCGCAGTCACCCGGCCCATATCAATCAAAACACTTCCTATACATATACCCATCCAGGTGCCTTTTTAATGTTGCAAATGCGTGAGCCACCACCACTTCCTCTGGCAGCTCATTCCATTCATGTCCGCCCAGAACGTGAAAATGTTGTGCCTTACGACTTCTTTATATCTTTCTTTTTTCAAGCTCAACCTACGCCTTCCAGTTCATGACTCCCTCATCCCAAGGAAATTACTTTGTCTATTTCCCATATCCATGCCCCTCATAATTTTTAAACGATTATAGGCCTCAGAAATCCCGGGGAAAACTGCTCTAATCCATTCAAACTCTCCCCATCGTTCAAAAACCTCCAACCCTGCTAACAACTTCGTACGTCTTTTCTTAATGCTGTCAAGTTTCACAAATTCCTCGCCATACGAAGACCAGAACTGACTGCAATATTCCAGAAGAGGCCTCACCAATGTCCTTTAATGACGCAGCATGACCTCCCAACTCTTGTATTCAATACTTTGCCCAATAAAGGAAAACATACCAAACACCTTCTTCATCATCCTATCTACCTGTGACTCCGCTTTCAAGGAGTTTTGAACTTCCACTCCAAGGTCTCTTTACTCAGCAACACACCCTAGGACCTTAGCATTAAGCGTATAAATTCTGCTAAGATGTGTCCCAAAATGAAGCCCCACGCATTTATCTCAGTTCAACTCCATCTGCCATCTCTCAGCCCATGGGCCCATTTGATTTTGATCCCGCTTTAATCCGAGGTAACCTTCTTCACTGCCCATTACATGTGCTGTTTTGGTGTCATCTGCAAATTTACGAACGATGCCTCTTGTGCTTACATACAAATCATTTCTGTAAATGACGAATAGGAGCGGACCCAGCACCGATTCCTGTCGCACGCCACTCGTGACAGGCCTCCAGTTTGAAAAACACCTTCCACTAACGCCCTATGTCTTCTCCCTTTGAGCCAGTTCTTTATTCCTTTATTCC
This sequence comes from Hemiscyllium ocellatum, assembly GCF_020745735.1. Taxonomy (NCBI): domain Eukaryota; kingdom Metazoa; phylum Chordata; class Chondrichthyes; order Orectolobiformes; family Hemiscylliidae; genus Hemiscyllium; species Hemiscyllium ocellatum. Next base: position 864,963 of record NW_026867571.1, read on the forward strand.
TGGAGATTTAGTCTTGCTAACCAATATCCAATGTGTAACCTTGTTGAACGCTGGACTCAAGTCCGCAGAGATCACATCTAACGCTTTGGCGTCATCAATCCTGCTTGTTACTTTTTCAAACGACTCGATTACGTTTGTGTGACAAGGTATCCACGCTTAAAGTCATGTTGACTATCAGTTCTTGCCTTTCCAAGTACTTGTGCATCCTCTCTCTCATGATTCCCTCCAACATCTTGCCCATCTTCGACGTCAAGCTCACTGATCTACTGTTCCCGGGCCTGTCTTTACACTGGTATTGCATTAGCCAAACTTCAGTCTTCCAGCACTTCACCTGTGACAATGAATACTCTGAATATCTCAAAAAGACATCGAGCAATCACTTCCCCAGCTCCCTGCAAATTTCAAGATTGCACCTGACATGGTTTTGGGGATTTACCGACTTTTATGCGTTTCAAGACATCCAGCCAATCCTTCTCTGGAAAATGGACATTTTTCGAGATATCGCCTTCCATTTTTCTCTATTCTACATTTCCCATATCCTTTTCGACAAATAACATTGATGCTAAAATACTAGTTTAGTGTCTCCCTCAACCTCTGCGACTTCACAGAAATGGTGCCTTGCTGATCTTTGAGGAGCTGCATTCTCTACATAGTTACGCTTCTGTAAATGATTATTTTATTTTATTTACTTGTGGATCCACCACTTATTGCCATTCCTAATTTGCCCTCGAGAAGGTAGCATTAGTTCCTTCGTGAAATGTTATGTTCCATGTATTGTCGGTGCAGTGCACTGTGCCATTACAGAGACAATTCCAAACTTTTGAGTCAGCAGTAATGAAGAAACGGCGATTTATTTCCATGACAGCACAGCGAGTGACTTGGAGGGGAGCGTGCAGGCTGTTGTGTTCCCATACATTGGTTGCTTTGTCCTTCTCGATGGAAGTCTTCATTTGTTTATAATGTGCTGCCTGAGGATCGTTCTAGAATTTATGCCCTTTTGTAGTTGATACGCATTACTGCTACTGCACCGTTAGTGTCGAGGATGGGATAGCTGTGGATTGGTTCCATAAACATTCGCTCTGTTTTTCCCTCGCACGTGGTGCCAGACTGACAGAGTTATCCAGCAATTTCGATTTGAAGAATGATTGTTGAGTGCAGTATCAGCCAGGCGGGCTGATTTATCTGCGATAATGCTTACACTCTGGAGTATTGTTGGAGCTGCACTCAATTACATATTTAGAAAGTATTTCAGTGCGTTTCTGACTTATGTCTTATCGATGGTAGAACGGCTTAAGGGAGTGATTCAGGTGGTGAGTTAATCGCTGCAAGATTCCCTTACAGTGACCCTACTGATTTGTTGACTCCACTTCAATTTCTGGTCAATGGTAACACCCCCCGCCCAGGTTATAATCTGGAGGGAATGCAATGCTGGTAATACCCTCTGATGGTAAAGTGCCAAGATGTGGTGGGGTGGGCAGCATTTAGTGACAGTGACATCATTGAACTTCAAAGGCCAATGATTAGCTGCTCTTTCAATGATCACCACTAGCATGTTAATTGTCAGGAAATTCGATAATTCGATGATGGCAATACATTGAGTGACACGAGACAATCAGGCGATTTGCTCTCAATGCTAATCCCCAGGGTATGGATAGATGGGTTGTGAGGGGAGGGAGCTGGTGGGGGGGGGGGTGAGCGGGCGGAATCAGGGATGGCAACGCCATTGACTATCAAAAGGTTGTGATTCTACAGTGTCTTATTAAGGTGGCCATTGCCTGGCAATTGTATGTCGCCAAGATTCCCTGCCAGTTTTCAGCACAGAGTACTGGTGTAACAGTCATTGCCGGTTTGTTAAATATTTATCCCGGAATTGAAATTGTCCTACTATAAGCTACCATTATGTATGACATACTTCAGTAAAGTTCACACGTGTGAGCTGGTGCTGAGTATGCACCAATTGCTAATTGTCTGTTTACAGGCACTGTGCATTACTGGTGGATATTGACAGTTCATTTGCTCTTGATAAGATTCTCCGTTAAATATCATGGGTTCATAGAATCACAAAGTCATAGACATGTACAGCATGTAAACAGACCCTTCGGTAAAAATCTTCCTTTGGCAGCTCATTCCAAACATGCACCAACCCCATGTGTAAGAGGATACATTTTAAAGGTTATTGCTCTCACCTTAAACCTACGCTCGCTTGTTTGGACTCCCAATTCTGGAGAAAGGGCTTTGCCTATTTACCCTATCCGTGCTCATTTGATTTTACAGACATCTTTAAGCTCAACCCTCAGTTCCTGAATCACCAGGAAAAATAGCCCAAGCCGATTCAACCTCACCCTCTACCTCAAACACTCCAATCCTCGTAACATTTTTTGTAAACATTTTCTGAACCCTTTCAGATTCACAACATTCCTCCGATATGGAGCAGAAGAGAATGGCAAATCATCTTCCAAATGTGTCCAAGACAATGGCTTATACAACTATAACGTGGCCTCCCAAATGCTATACTCAATGCACTGATGCAGGAATTCCAAACACAGCCCTCACTATCCTTTCTGTCTCAAATTGCTCTCACAAGGTTCACTCTATTACTTGTGAAACGTTATGTCTCCTCATGGCAAGAAAAAAACAGCATGCACGTACACATTCTCACACAGACATACGTTTACGCTCATACACAAAGCCCACACCGAGTACACAGTGAAAACTTGAGAGAAAATTGGAGATGGAGGCTAAGGAAGGAGGAAAGCAAATTGAGAAATCAAGGAAGACTGTGAATGCAGAGGGGAGACATTATATATTTGGTGAGTGGGGGGCATAGAGGGAATTGAGAAATATGATGGAGAACGGGAACGATCGGAAATAGAGAGGAACAGTATCGAGAGTGAGAGGGTGATGAAAACGAAGAGAATGTGAATATGAGAGAAGAATTAGCGAGGGAAAGAGGGACAGAAATAACCGTGAAAAGAAAAGGGGAAGAGAATGTCGAGTTTGACCTGTTATCTAAGACAAGCCAATGACATCCCAGAGTATTGCGCAACAAAACTATTTATAAACGACTTTCTCTGTTCATGGCAAACAATTTGTACACGGAAAGCTCCCACAAACATCGGAACTGTAATAAGGGGAAGAGCTGTGCTCATTTTGCTGCTGATGCTGGAACTACTGGTGCAAAGATAGCAGCGAGAGATCTATGACTGCATTACAAGGCGTGGTCCAATCCGTAAGAAACAAGAGATTGTGTTGGTATCGGTAATTTTTTTGTCACATGATGAGCTGAATATTTCGCAGCATTGCAGAATGATTCTGATCTCAGTCGGTGAAAGCAAAAAAGTGGGGTGTTTCAAGCATATGAACACGGTTGGAGCCTAATCCGCAGAAGCCCTGGGGGACAATACATTATAGAATCATCTGAAATCTCATACAAAGGGCTCGTGCGAGAAGCACAGTGTCGGGTGGGGTAAACCCTGTTCTTCATCCTTGCAACCATAATGCCGCTGGAAAATTTTGCTACTAACAGAATATATCATATTTTTCTTTTACCGGGCACATCTCTAATTGAAGAGTCTGCTAAAATACTGATTGGCCTGGGGGTGTCCATTGAGCCTGTCTAAACTGGACTGACATGTAAGTGGAACGTGGTTGATCTGCGTTGTCGTACAATTAGCAAATCGCAGGTTCAGGGTTTGTAAAAAACGAATCCTTTCCAGACGAATCAGATTGTTAAGTATTTTGAAAACATAATTTAGAGGACCATTTTCAATAGAGTAGCAAAATTGACTGTCGCCACCGATATATCCCTGGTCCCCTTGTATCTTCCTCGAACATGTAGCATTTGGGGGATGATTTCCATCAATTCTACACACGGGTACAACAGTGTGGGTGTTTGGGTGTGTATAGTTGTGGTATCTATGAGAGAGAATAGCTGTGGGCATGTGTGGGTGTGTGTGGAAGGATGTGAGTCGGTTCGTGTGGATTTCCGTGCGAGTGAGTGTGTCTAACTGCGTTTGTGGGTTGTATGTGTGGGTGTGAGAGGGTGTGGGTTGAGTCGGTGTGTGAGAATGGCTGTGTTGTATGCATGTGTTTTGTGTGCAGGAGCTGTTGTGTGTGCATATGTGACTGGGTGTTTGTATGGGTGTTTGGTGTTGTATATTTATGTGGAGTGTGAGGCGGTATGGTGCGTGTGCGTGTGTGTGCGTGAAGGGCTGGGATGAGTGGATAAGAATGTGTGCGTGTGGTTGTGTGTAGGTGAGTGAGTGGATGCGCGTGGGTGTGTGTCATTGTGTGTGGAGGTGCGGAGGAGTGTGGGTTTGTTTGTTTGCATGTAGCGAGATGTGCATGTGAGTGTGCAGTCATGTGTCTGGATGTGTGTGTTTGCGTATGTGTGCAAGCGCTTGTTAGTGTTTGTGTCTATGGGTGGGTGTTCATGCACTTGTCTGTGTGTGCGCATCTGGGTGGGTGGGTGTGTCTGTGTATGTTTGAGTGTGTGTGTGGGCGTGTGTGTTCGTGTGCATGAGTCTCTGTGAATTGGGATTGTCTGTGCATGAACATGTGCGTGGGTGTGTGCGTTTGTGTCTGTGTGCATGTGGGTGTGTTTGGAAGTGCATGAGAGTGTGTGTGCGTATGTCTATGTGTGAGTGTGGGATGTGTGTGGGTGCCTATGTGAGTATGTGTGTGTGTGGGTGAGAGAGTGCTTTTTTGTGAGAGTTAGTGTGTGTGGATGTGTATGTAGGTGTGTGTGCGTGTGTGTGAGTGAAGATGCGTGTGTATTTGGGTACTGGTGTGTGTTTGTGGGAGTGTGTGTTGACGCATGAGTGTGTGTGTGTGTGGTTGCGTGTGGATGTGTGTGGGTGTCTGAGGGTGTGTGGTTGTGTGAATGGATGTGTGGCTGTGTGTCTTGGATGTGTGTGTGTGTGGTGGTCGCGGGTGTGCATCGATGCCCGTGGGTGTGTGTTTGCGTTTCTGTGTATCTGTGTGTGTCTCTGTTTCTGCCTATGTGCTCATATCCAATCCTTCCCCTCCTCTGAGCATTCACCATGGATCAAAAAGACACCGAGAAAGATGGAGTGATCGATTGACAGGCACTGTCCTCAATATTGATTGACAGTCTGACAGAGGGCAGGGTGAGGAGGCTGTCAAAGTTTTGAGTGCCAAGTTAAGCTGTGTAAAAAAGAAAGGGTTGGGAGCTGGGACAGCCATCTCCCCGTTCCCACCATATCCATGCCATTCCGTTGTCACACATGGAAGATGGAAAGCGTCTGGGTCATCAGCAGATCCAACTTCACCAACTCCTTCGACCAGCAACAATGGATACCCCGGGAGCACTTGGCTTTGATCTTCAGTTCGTCCCCTCGGCAGGTCTGCTCTTGGCATAGGCCTCCCGAAACAACACATGTGGCTCCAGTCTCTGTGAACAAAACCAACGAGGCCGTGGATTAGCCAGGATTCCTCTCAGCCCAGTCGCGCACCATGTCAGGATTGCCAATGGGAAAACCTAAATATCTGGGAGTGGGAGCGAATAGGGTCAGGGGGCTAGCACAGTTGAAACTTTCGTTTCTGCAAACAATCACCCATGAAATGTTTTTGACAATGCATTTTTTTCCCTTCGGACAGAGTGTGGATGCAAGGCATTTGGAGTCTGCCACCACTCCCATAAATAAACCCCTAAACCTGCTCCACAGAGCGTGTGACAAACCTGTGTCTCCAAATGGATCTGTTCTCCAGCTTCAACGCAGATATCGAATTCCATGTTTGCTATCTATTCTCACGGGCTGCGCCTGAGCGGTAGGATCTGGCAGCATGTGTGGGTGGCTCCTGGAGTGTCACAGAGATTTGTGCTGATTCGCAAGAGAAAGAGATTCTATTTTGTAGTTTTCAAGGTACCAAGGGGTGTGGGTTGCAAATAGGAAATTGACGTTGAGTAAGAGGATCACCTTTCAGCATACTGAGGTACGGAATCGAACAACTCCTGCTCTGAGGTCAGATATTTCTAGTTCTCATTGTGTGTGCGTGAGTGTGTGTGTGTGTGCGTGCGTGCGTGTGTGTGTGTTGTTGCGCGTGTGTGTGTGTGTGTGTGTGTGTGGGCGGGGTGTTTGTGTTTCTCTATGGCTGTCCGTCTATTTGTTTGTTTCCATGGTCCTCAAAGTCGCAGTGCCAAGCAAAGAGGAGGCAATGTCATAGGGTGGATTGACAGGGAATGTGGTGTGCCTTGGCCCAATGGGGCTGTGTGAAATCAGCTTAAGCCAGCAGTGTCCTTTCAATCCGAGAGCCAGCCTTTCACCTCCCACCGACATGCCCCCACGCAGTAGCGACTCACCTTGGGAGATGAAATTCTTCCGTGGCACAAGGCCGGCCCCAGACAGAGACAAGGCCAGGAGTTCAAGGAGGATGAGGAGGAATAATCCCTTCATCTTCTGGTCAGCTCCTCGGAGCCTGGAGAGGGCAGAGCGGATCTGTTACGATTTACCCGCCCAGTTCCACAGGATTGAACTGTTCTGAATCGAACAGCACGACAACAATTTGATTGGAGTGCCCTCCTTCCTTGGAAGGAACTCAGCAGGCTGAATCCGTGATCGCTTTAAATCATTAACATGTGTACTCACCCTTCGATACAACCTGGGCTTGCTCCACCTCACTGCATCGAATTTCAGAGACTCTGTCCAAATTTCACTACATTCTTCACTGAATCAAATTGCTAATCATTTTCCCCAATCCCGCAGTGTGTCAGAGAAAAGACTATTCAAATGTTTTTGTTCAGAATCTCTATGGTGGAGAAGCAGAATACTGAATAGCCTTGATTGAGTGGATGTTGAGAAGACTTTTTCATTGTTAGGAGAGAAGAGGATGCGAGAACGTAGCCTTTGAGTAAAGGGATGACCTTTTAGAACGAAGATAATGAGAATTGTTTTCAGCCAGAGATTTGTGAATTTCAGGAATTCATTGCCACCGACGATTCTGAAGGTCAGGTCATTTAGTATATTATATACAGATATAATTCGGTTCGGAGTATTAAGGGGACAAGGATTACGGGGAGAAAGCTGGAGAATGTGATAGATAAACCTATCGGCAAAGCGTGCATGGTGGACCAGACTTGATGGGCTGAATGACCTAACTTGTCCGCCTATGTCTTTTGGCCATTCTGCCGATCGAGTTCACACCGACACTCTAAGCAGTATTCTGCCCTGTATTTTTTGCAGAACTAATCTACCCAGCCTGCACATCATTGTCACATTGCGGAAAAACCTTTCATAGCCAGTCCACCTGAGCCTGCGCATCGTTGAACTGTGGGAGGAAACAGCAGCACTCAGAGGAAACCAATGCTGACCCAGGGAGAATGTATACATTCCACACTGACAGTCACCAAAGGGTGGAATCGAACCTGTGTGCCTTTCGCTGCGAGGAAGTAGGGCTAACCACTGAGTGAAATTGCAACACGCATTCTTGGTAGACAGAGATCCAGAGAATATCTCTCTCAACAGGATCTGAAGTAGGCCATTCAGCACATCACATCTGCTGCGCCATTTAATGGGACCACAGCTGATCTGACGAACCTCTCCTGCGTCTTCCTTGTCTTCCCCCATAATCCCACAATTCCCTCACTCATTACGAGTCCCACTCTCTTTCTCAGTCTTCAGTATATTGAATAACCCAGCATCATCAGCATTCTGCGGCGAAGAACTAAATAGTTTCACCTACCTCCCGGAGCACAGTCCCTCCAATATTGTGGAGGTCCCACAGCACTGACCCTCTGATACTACTTACATCCTCAGTGCTGACCATCCGACAGTGCCTATTCCCTCATCACTGACCCTCCGATAGTGCCCACTGCCTCAGCATTGAACTTCTGACAGTGCAGAGTCGCTCAGCACTGAGATTCCGAGCGTGCGGTGATCCCTCAACTCAAGCAGTAAGGAACACCGTCAACAATTATGCTCGAGCAATGCCACACTACCTCAGCATCGACCTTCTGATATTGGGGACCTGCCTCAGCACTGACCATCTGACAATGCAGAGCTCTATCAGCACTTCCCCTGACATTATGGGAACCCATCAACAATGACGCACTGAATGCGCACAATCTCTCAGCACTGACCCTCCAACAGTGCCCAGTCCCTCAGCACTGATTCGCTGACAGTGCAGCACTCTCTCAGCACTGACCAGTCCTTTCCCAGTACTGACCCTCTAATGGTGCAGTCCTCCCTCAGCACTCTCTTCGGCATTGTGGAAATCACTCAGCACTGACCCCCTGATAGTGACATTTCCTCAACACTGACCGACCAACAGTGGGACAACCACTCAGCACTGACTTCCGAGAGTGCGACACTCCCTCAGGAGTGACCCTCTGAAAGTGCCCACTTCCTCTGCATGGAATGTCCGAAAGAGACCACAATCATGCCACTGAGTGCTCAAGAGTGCCAACTCACGCAACACTGACCATACAACAGTGCTGCACTCCCTCAGTATTGACGTTCCAACAGTGTGGAGCTCGCCCTGCACTGACCCATCAAAAATTCGGAGCTTCCTCAGCAATGAACCTATGAAAGTGCTGCTGTCCCGCAGCACTGGCAGTCTGAAAGTGAAGAGCTCGCTCGGCACTGCAACATCGAAAGTGTGACACTCCAAGAGCCCTAAGTCTCCAACACTGCAGCGGTCCTTCAGCACTGACCTTGCGGCAGTGCCACACTCACTCAGCCCTGACACCCGGACAGTATGGAATTCGGACAGCAAGTACCCTCCAATAGTGCGGAGATCCCTCAACTCTGAAACTCCGATAGCGTGTGGCTCGCTCATCGCTGAGTCTTCGATAATGTGGCACTCTGTCAGCACTGACGCTCGAACAGTGCGGCACGCCATCAGCACTGCCCCTCTGTGAGTGCCAAAGTTCTCCAGCACTTCCTCTCAAATAATGTGGAGTTCAATCAGCACTGAACCTCCAACTGTAGGACAATCCATCAGTCGTCACCCTCCGACAATGCTGACTCCGTCTACGCTGACCTTATAACAGTGTGGACCTCCCTCAGCACTGATCATCAAACTATGCGGCACTCCCTCACCACTGAATTTCCAACAGTGCGGAACTCCCTCAACACTTACCCTCCATCAGAGTGGCATTCGCTCAGGCTGACCATCTAACAGTGCCACAGCTCCTGAGCACAGACCCTCCAACAGTACCACGTTCCCTCAGCACTGACCTTTTGACCTTGTGGATCTCCCTCACCATTGACTGTAAACAGTATGGCATCCCCTTCGGGCTGTTCCCTTTGAGAGGGCCACATTCCCTCAGCATGAACCCTCTGAAAATGCCTAGTCCCTGAACACTGATACTCCGACAGTGCAGAGAAACCTCATCACTGAGTAGTCGACTGTGTGGCACTCGCACAATGCTGCACTCCCATAACACTGAACCTCTGACATAGCGGCGCTCCTTTAGCACTGTACGTACGACTGTGGGATATTCGCTTCAGCACTGCCCATCCAACAGTGTGGAAGCACTGATGTTTCGACAGTGCAGCATTTCCTCTGCTCTCACCCTCCAACAGTGCGACACTCTGACATTACTGATTCCCTCAGCGCTGACTCACTGACAGTATGTCAGTCCTCTGCACTGACCCTCTGACAATGCGAGCTTCCTCCACACTGACCTTTGGAATGTTCCTACTATTTCAGCACTTACTCTCCGACAGAGTGGCATTCTCTCTGCACTTACACTCCGACAGTGCAGAGATCCCGCAGCACTGTGTCTCTGACAGTGTGGCACTACCTTAACACTAAGTCTCCAACATTGAATCAGTCCCTTAGTACCGACCGTTCGTCAATGAGAAACACCCTGAGAACTGATCCTCTCAATATGCGGCACTCACCCAGCACTGTCCCTCCGACAGTGCTGCACTCCCTCAGGAGTGAAGTTCTGACAGTCTCCATTCCTTCCACACGGACTCTCCAACAGTGTGGTAACCAGTCAGCACTGGTTCTCAGCAGTGCGGAGCTCCATCAGTGCTGACCCTCCAACTTTTCCCGCTCCACCAGCACTGGCCATCCAACAGTGCCCACAGTCTCAGCGTTGATCCTCCAACAGTGTGACACGATCACAGCGCTGAACCAATCACAGCGCTGCCCAATCAATACTGGCTGCTCCCTCAACAGTGTCCCTCCATCAATGCCTACTTCCTCAGCACTGACCGTCCGACAGTACAGTGCTTCTGTAGAACTAACCTTCAAACAATAAGCTGCGCATAAGGACTGACCCTCCAACAGCACCATCTGCCTCACCACTGACCTTCTAACTGAGCCCACGTCCTCAGCACTGGTTCTCCGACAGTGCTGTAATGCGCAGCACAGACCATCTGACTGAGCCTTCTTCCCCAACACTGAACCTCGAAGGGAGATTACTTCCTCAAAACTGAATGTCTGACAGAGAAGTCTCCATCTGCGCTGACCCATTAATAGAGCCCACTTCCTCAGCACTTACCCTCTGCCAGTGCTGTGATCCCTCGGCAAATACCTTTTGACAGTGCTGTGCTACCTCAGCACTGACACACTCTGATAGAATCCGCTCCCTCAGCACTGTTCCTCTGCAAGTCCTGACTGCCTCAGCACTGACTGTCTAGCAGTGTGTAGATGTCTAAACACTGATCGTTGACAGTACTGGTTACATCCATACCTCGTAATGATTATCTCCAGCCTGTGCTTCCAGTTGGAGCTGAACAGGCTACGCAATGGGTAAACGTGGCATTTTGCCACGTCGCGATGACACTGGCATTGTGGCTAGGTAGATTCCATAAAATATCAGTGTGCTTCCTCCATTTTCTGTCATCCCTGTCCCATGTTCCCAACAACCCTTGTGCTGTTTAATAAAGCTGTCAGCCTATTTTTGAAATGTCCATGTCCTTCCTGTTAATTTTGCACTTCGAACCATTTCTGAATACGTCCATTGATTAGTCTCAATGATAGAAGAAACAAAACAATCTGACACCTCTGGCTTAACAGTCAAGTTTCAGTGTGGGACCTTACTTTTCCTGTATGACCACAGGCTGCGATCATTTCAATTTGGAGATCAGAGCTTTGCACATTTCTCCGAGTGAGTTCAAACGATTGGGAGCAAATTTCTGGGAGAACAGACCAGCTCATGGTGCATCAGTGAGTTCACGAAGTCTCCCATGATGCGTGACAGAACCACGTAACAAAAGTGCTGCCACAGCACACTAGGATTTGCCTCAAAATTATGTTCGTTCAACAAGTGTCTTAAAGACAGAGAGATAGAGAGTGAGAAATAGACAGCGAGAGACAGACTGGGAGACAGAGGCAGAAAGAGACAGACAGATAGAGAAGCAGAGACAGAGACAGTGATAGAGGGAAACAAAGATTATAAAAAAAGAAGCAAAGAGGGATAGGGATGGAGATATTGAGAAGGAGAGAGAGAAAATGCAGAGACCCAGAGACAGACACAGGGCTAGTGATTGAGACATATAGATCATCAGGAGTACAGAAACAGAGATAGTGATCGAGGTAGACAGAAATGGATAGACAAAGGGAGAGACTGAGAGCGACGGAGAGAAAATGACAGAGAAAGAGAGAGATAGAAAGAGAGAAAAAAGAACTGTGTTTGTGTGAGAGAGAGATGAAAGATGGACAGTTCAAAGGAGATTTAAGGAGCAAGTTTTCATTCCACAGTCCCCCTCTCAACTTAAATGCATAGCCTCTGGTATTAGATATTTCACCTCTGGGGAAAATGATTCCACTGTTAACTCTATCTTTGCATCTCATGAATTTATAGACTCTGACTAAGTCTACCTTTCGCCTCCACCACTCCAGGGAAATCATTTTTCTGTAATGTGGAGTTGCTCGTATTGGAGTGGACAAAAATAAAAAGCGCACAACATCAGATTAAAGTTCAAAAGATTTATTAAAAATCTTTGCTTTCGAAACGCTGTTTCTTTGTCAGTTCGCAAGTTCGTCAGGATCATTGGACACAGATGGTACTGTAAAAGATCAAAGTACTTCCAAGTGAACATGTTGGAGTATAACCTGTGGTTGTGTGATACTTAACTCAGTTTTCCTGTCCTCTCCTTTAAAGTTCATTCTCTCTAATCGAGACAGCAGCTGGGTCATCCTCTTCTGCACCCTCGCCATTGCCTTCATATGCTTCCTGTAATTGTTGTGATCCACATTTAACGCGACACTCTAAGTGTGGCTCAAGCAAACTCTTATAAAGGTACAACATAGCATCCTGCCTCTTGTACACAAATATTTGAAAAATTAAGCCAAGCATGCCATAATCCTTCTTTACGAACTTATCTACTGGCATGGCTACTTTCAGGGAGCTATTGACTTGAATCCCAAGATCCCTCCGTATATCAATGTTGTTCAGGTCCCTGTATACGTCTCCTTAAATTTTGACCTCCCCAAATTCACACTTACCGTCATTCACTGCGTCGAAATGTCTGAGACATGGAGATCTGTATTAAGGAAATGAATCCGAGGTATGGGGGAAAGTCCGCAGGGTGGAGTTGAGTATGATCTGATCAAACACGATCTCCTTCAACAGCAGAGCACAATATATGGATCAAGCAGCCCACTTGTACTCTCTACACGTTACGATTTTAGGAAGAGAATATTCACAGCAACATCTCTGATGGTAGGCGGAGGGGGAAGGAGTTCAGAAAGGAGATAAAATTACAATGTCACGGAATCACCCACAACGCAGTGGGGGGGGCCGTTCAGCCCGGCTTGTCCATGCCAGCTCTGCAAGTGGGCAGTTCAGCCAGTGCCATTCCCCTGCCTTTTCCTCATTCTTTTCAAAATAATCTCTTCCTGTTCGACCTCCCCAGCTCCCCAAAGGGCAGGATGTTCAATCCCGAACCCCTTTAGTGCGGGAAGATTTCCTTCAGCACTCTGGGTTTCTGTCTCCTTTACCGATTCACTGAGCTTTCTAGTTGTTCAAACGTTGTTTAAGAAACCGAACACACGGTGACACACGAAAGGAGAGATCCGAAGGATTTGATTGTGCTGCACATTTTCACCTTAACTGAACCGACCTGAGATGCTACAGAAACAAGCCAAAGCAGCCCTGACCCAAATAAAAGGCAGCACAGGCTGAACAGAGAGAATGGCAGACTCGATTTCTCTCCTGCTCCCTGCAATTTGCACTGGCCTCCAAAATAAATGCCTTTTCGCAGTTCCCTGTTAGCAGTGTTGGACTGCGCCAGCACCAAGGCAACAAGAAGCAATATTGGAGATGTCCACATCATCGGGTACATTGCTCCTAGCTACAATGAGCTGGTACACTGCTGTTGTTTATATGGACTCAGAGAGTCTGCTCCGGTTAATCATCACACATGTGTATACCAATATTAACACAACCACACACACAAACAAATACGCACATCCACGCATGCACACATGCACACACGCACACACAGACACACAGGACAGATACACACACACATACACACAGACGGAGACACATACACAGAAACAAACCATCGCACAACCACATCCACACAGACACACACTGAGACACACACCATCACTCACAAACACAAGCACCTCACAGAGAGACACACATACATATCACGGGACACACAGACACAGCTCACAACCAAAATCTCTCAAATAAACACAGACGCACATCGAGACACACATAAACACAACTCACATGCACACTCTCCTACACAATCGCCCACATGCACACAGTCACTCACACATCCAGACACACAAATACACACACCCCATATCCACACCCCCCACACACCCACACTCATACACAAACACACACACAGATATACACGCATCCCACCCTACACACACAAACACACACTCACTCACACACTCATGCAAACCCACACACAGACAAAGATGCACCCAGAAACGCACTCATACACACGCCTTCCCATACAGACATACGAACACACAGGTACACATCACTGCACATCCATCCACAGACATACACGCACATCCATAGCCATCCACACACATACACTCACACACACGCCCCACACACACACCCCACATACAACACCCCGTTGCGGTTCAGATGGAATCAGTTTCCTGTGGATAATAATCACACATGGTACTCAGGAGACGCTGTAGCTCAATTCCCAATCAATCAGGATGTCCTCAACAATGATCTTGGTACATGTCACATGACAGGCAATGCCAAAAGCATGAATTACTCCCACATACACGCTGTTGCATTTACACCAAACACGCACGCACTCTCACACATACGCACACTCACACATTTGCGCACACACTCACATCGACCCTCTTCTCGCATACCTACATGTACAACACTTACTGTGTTGCTCAAACATACGCACGAATAATCACCCAGTCACAAACACACTAACAGAGATCTCCACATAAACGCTCACATACATTTACACAGAACATTCTTCGACACACTCGCTCATACCCTCACACAGAGACACACATCCTCACACAAACACAGTGACAAACTCACATTCTAGATGAGAGTGGTGCTGGAAAAGCACCGGGGCGAAGTGGAGAAGGGGAAATTAGGAAACTGTTGAAGTCCACATTGAAGCCCTGGGGTTGAAGTGTTCCGAGGCGGAAGATGAGGCGTTCTTCTCCCAGGCGTCTGGTGGTGACGGTGCGGCGGTGAAGGAGGCCCAGGACCTCTATGTCCTCAGCAGAGTGGGAGGGGCAATTGAAATGTTGGGCCACAGGGCGGTGTGGTACACAACCAGACGCCTGGAGGAAGAACGCCTCATCTTCCACCTCGGAACGCTTCAACCCCGGGGCATCAATGTGGACATCAACAGTTTCCTAATTTCCCCTTCCACACTTCACCCCAGTTCCAAGCTTCCAGGTAAGAACCGTCCCCATGGCTTGTCCTACCTGCCAATCTTCCTTTCCACCTATCCACTGAATCCTCCCCCCGGAACTATCACCTTCATCCCATCCCCCACTCACCTATTGTACTCTATGCTACATTTTCCCCACCCCCATTCTCCTATCACTTATCTCTCCACCCTTCAGGCTCTCTGTCTGTGTTCTTAATGAAGGGCTTTTGCCCAAAACGTCGATTTTACTGCTCCTCGGATCCTGCCTGAACTGCTGCGCTTTTCCAGCACCACTATAATCTAGACTCTGGTTTTCAGCATCTGCACCATTGTTTTTAAAACTCACCTTCACACTGTCAAAGGCAACCACACAGGTATTCTCCCACAAACACCAACTCTCATACAATCATAAACACACACACACAGCCACACACTGGCACAGACCTACTCACATACACACACACTTACACACTCAGATATTCTCCAGCAAAGACACACTCTCACACAATCACAAACACAAACACAGACGCACATTTACATAGATCCTCTCCCATATGCTCACACAGACCTCCTCACATACACAGACACAAACATAGAACATAGAACATAGAACAATACAGTACAGAACAGGCCTTTCGGCCCACGATGTTGTGCCGAACATCTATCCTAGATTAAGCACCCATCTATGTACCTATCCAATTGTCGCTTAAATTTCGTCAATGATTCTGACTCTACCACTCCCACGGGCAGCGCATTCCATGCCCCCACCACTCTCTGGGTAAAGAACCCACCCCTGACATCTCCCCTATACCTTCCACCCTTCACCTTAAATTTATGTCCCCTTGTAACACTCTGTTGTACCCGGGGAAAAAGTTTCTGACTGTCTACTCTGTCTATTCCTCTGATCATCTTATAAACCTCAATCAAGTCACCCCTCATCCTTCGCCGTTCCAACGAGATGAGGCCGAGAACTCTCAATCTATCCTCGTACGACCTATTCTCCATTCCAGGCAACATCCTGGTAGATCTTCTCTGCACCCTCTCCAAAGCTTCCACATCTTTCCTAACGTGAGGCGACCAGAACTGCACACAGTACTCCAAATGTGGCCTAACCAAAGTCCTGTACAGCTGCAACATCACTTCATGACTCTTGAATTCAATCCCTCTGCTAATGAACGCTAATACACCATAGGCCTTCTTACAAGCTCTATCCACCTGAGTGGCAACTTTCAAAGATCTATGTACATAGACCCCAAGATCCCTCTGTTCCTCCACCTGACGAAGAACTCTACCATTAACCCTGTATTCCGCATTTTTTTTTGTTCTTCCAAAATGGACAACCTCACACTTGGCAGGGTTGAACTCCATCGGCCACTCCTCAGCCCAGCTCTGCATCATATCTAAGTCCCTTTGCAGCCGACAACAGCCCTCCTCACTGTCCGCAACTCCACCAATCTTCGTATCATCTGCAAATTTACTGACCCACCCTTCGACTCCCTCATCCAAGTCATTAACAAAAATTACAAACAGCAGAGGACCCAGAACTGATCCCTGCGGATCTCCACTTGTAACTGGGCTCCAGGCTGAATATTTACCATCTACCACCACTCTCTGACTTCTACCGGTTAGCCAGTTTTCTATCCAATTGGCCAAATTTACCTCTATCCCATGCCTCCTGACTTTCCGCATAAGCCTACCATGGGGAACCTTATCAAATGCCTTACTAAAATCCATGTACACTACATGCACTGCTCTACCCTCATCCACATGCTTGGTCACCTCCTCAAAGAATTCAATAAGACTTGTAAGGCAATACCTACCCTTCACAAATCTGTGCTGGCTGTCCCTAATCAAGCAGTGTATTTCCAGATACTCATAAATCCTCTCCGTCAGTACCCTTTCCATTACTTTGCCTACCACAGAAGTAAGACTAACTGGCCTGTAATTCCCGGGTTATCCCTATTCCCTTTTTTTGAACAGGGGCACAACATTCGCTACTCTCCAGTCCCCTGGTACTACCCCCGTTGACAGTGAAGACGAAAAGATCATTACCAACGGTACTGCAATTTCTTCTCTTGCCTCCCACATAATCCTAGGATATATCTCGTCAGGCCCGGGGACTTGTCTATCCTCAAGTTGCTGAAAATGTCCAACACATCTTCCTTCATAACAAGTATCTCTTCTAGCTTACCAGTCCGTTTCACACTCTCCTCTTCAACAATACGGTCCCTCTCGTTCGTTAATATTGAAGAAAAGTACTCATTCAAGACCTCTCCTATCTCTTCCGACACAATACACAATCTCCCACTACTGTCCTTGATCGGACCTACCCTCGTTTTCGTCATTCTCATGTTTCTCACATACGCATAAAATGCCTTGGCGTTATCCTTGATCCTATCCACTAAGGATTTTTCATACCCTCTCTTAGCTCTCCTAATCCCTTTCTTCAGGTCCCTTCTGGCTATCCTGTATCCCTCCACTGCCCTGTCCGAACCCTGTTTCCTCAACCTTATGTAAGCCTCCTTTTTCCTCTTTACTAGACATTCAACCTCCCTCGTCAACCAAGGCTCCCTCACACGACCGTTTCTTTCCTGCCTGATAGGTACATACATATCAAGGACACGTCGTATCTACTCCTTGAAAAAGTTCCACATTTCCACCACATCGTTCCCTGACAGCCTATGCTCCCAACTTATGCTCCTCAAATCCTGTCTTACAGCATCGTAATTTCCCTTCCCCCAATTGTAAAATCTACCCTGTTGTGCACACCTATCTCTCTCCATAACCAAGGTGAAAGTCACAGAATTGCACATAAAGTCACATACACACTCACACACACCCACTCACAAACACCCACCTGTACATATACACTCGCATACACACTTAAACATATTCTTTCCCACACACTCATATTCACTTGCACTCTCATATACACAGACACACTCACACTTACACATGCTTACACACACTATATTGCACTGGCACTCACACATACTCACGGACACAGGCGCGCTTGCTTGCAATTTTACAGACCCTCCATCTTCACGCACGCTCTCGCACACACACTCATATATACTTATAGACCTCCCTCCCACACATAGATATGTCTCACACTGACATGCATTTTAGACTCACACAGACGCAGTCCCGCACACTCACACTTGCACAGACCCTCTACCAATACTCACATATTCACACACACACTTATGCAGGCCCTTATCAAACACTTTCAAACACTCACACACACGGAGGGCACCGTGGCACAGTCGTTTGCACCACAGCGTCAGCGACCCGTATTCAATTCCCGCCTCAGTCGACTGTCTGCGTGGAGTTTGCGCATTTTTTCCCGTGTCTGTGTGTGTTTCTTCCGTGTGCTCCGGTGTCCTCCCACAGTCCAAAAATGTGCAGGTTAGGTGAATTCGCCATGCTAAATTGTCCGTTCTGTTAGGTGAAGGGGAAAATGTAGGGGAATGGGTCTGGGTGGTTTGCTCTTTGACGGGTCAGTGTGGAGTTGTTACACTGAAGGGCCTGTTTCCACACTCTAAGTTATCTTATCTAATCTAAAAAAAAATTAAGGAGACCCTCCTTCCTCTCTTGTGTACACACTTACAATCAGTTACAGAGCCTCTTTCACGCAATCACACCCACTTACACAGTCACTCCTCCTTCCTCCATCTGCAGTCCTAAACACTGATACAGGTATTTACACACACACACACACACACACAATTATACAGACCCTCCTCCCCCACATATGCACGCATTCTTACACAGATGCTATTCTACGCACACAGAAAAACTCACATATATACACACAGGTTCACAGACCATCCACCTGCACCTACACACTCACTCACGCTCAGATATACTCACTCACGATCACTCACAAACACACTATCATGGACACTTAAAGAGACTCTCCTCCTACTCAGAACCAAGCAAACTCACAAACTGACACATACTCTCTCCCAGACACTATCACTCTCACACAAGAACGCATACTTACATAGATCTTCCTTCAACGCATTTACACTCATGTACACTGGCACAAACCGCCTCCCATCGTGCACACGCAGTCGCACACACGTATGCATGCACTCCTCCCAAATGCACACAGTCACAAACAATTACAAAGACTCTATTGCACCATTCACACTCTCACACATACTCACACTCGCACGCACTTACTCAAAAACGACTCTGACGCTCACAAATTCACACAATCACACGCATGTACACAGAAACTAGTCCCGCACTATCACAATCACGCACACTCACACAAACATTCCTCCCACACACACACTTATGTGCACGTTCATGCTTCCTCTCCCACACACACACTTACACACAACTGCACAGACCACCATCCCACACACACACTCGCACTCTTATTTTTCACACAAACACACACACGTTTATGCACACAGTCACAATTACACATACCCTCCACCCACATGCACACACTCACATTTACAGACCTATACATGCTCTCTGCCACATGCACACTCAAGCAAACTTAGACAGCCTTTCTCCCATCATTTGTACACGCTCACACACTCACGAAACGTTGCAAAGAACCTCCTCCCATTACTTCACACTCACACTCATTCTCACTCACATACTCATGCACAGTAACCCGCGCCCCCACACATACTGGCAGCTGTACATAATCTTTACCCACATTCACAAACAAACTCACACGTCTATGCATGCTCTCTCCCATACACACACTCACACACACTTGCACAGATGTCTCTTCCCACACACACACTCATACAGACCGAATACCTACAGACTGGTACTCACACACCGTCAAATAACCTTGCACAAAATATCTTCCCACAGACATGCTCATCCACTCAAGCATGCGCAAAGATAATCCCATGCACTCACTCTTACGCAGACTCTCCAACACACTCATACACTTACACTGAAACACCCATTCAGGTCCTCTCCCATACACTCACAGAGATTCCACACACTTCGACTCTTCGCCTACACTCACGCACACAAACGTACACAAATATTCTTCAACATACAAACTCGCACTCACGCACACACAGTTAGAAAGGCTCTCCTCCCAAGCGCTCACATACTTACAGAGACCTTTCTTCCATATACTCATACTCTCTCACACATGCAGAACCTATGCCACACAGTGACACTCACACGCACTCACAAACGCTCACGGACTCACACAGACTTTCACAGCACCTCATCCTACACGCTCATACACACTCACATACACTTGCACATACCCCGGACCCATAGACACAGTCTCATGTATACATGCATAGTTACATTGTCCTTCCTCTCACATACACTCAAACACCTATACAGGCTCTCATCCCCTACACACATACTCATGTGTACGCAGACATGCTTACACTTACCTTCTCCCACATACACGCACTCAAATGAACTCACATATACCACACATTCACCTACATCGATCCTTAACACACACGCTTAGACACAGTCACACATACTCACACACACGTACACACACTCATGCACAATCACACAGTCACACACACACGGATTCTCTATCACACTCATACACGCACACTCTTAAAGATTCTCTCGCCCAGGTAGACACAAATATTCACACTCGTACTATTATTCAGACCTTCCACATGCATAAGCTCACTAACCCGCATGCACTGAACCCCTCCAATACTTACACACTCTCACACACTCACGTAAGCACATGCACACGCTCTCACACACAGTCATCTACATTCTTACACAGAATCTCACCCACACACCGACAAACTCTTATACAGACCCTCCTCCCACACTCTCACAATCACACGTACTCATGTCCTCTTACACTTACACAAAACCTCATTCACGCACTCACATTCACACCCACTGATGTATCCACAAACATTCGCATACACTTACACAGACCCATCTTGCACACACACTCACACGCACTCACATATCCACGCACACTCATAAACACTAACAAAGACACTCCTCCAAAGCACACACACTTTCACATAACCTGTCCCCCACACAATCATAGAGACTGACACAGACCCTCCTCCCGCCGAATCACACTGACATGCACTCACGTTCACACACACTAACACAGACCCAATCCACCAACACACACATAATCGCACACACTGACACAGAACATGTTCCCACACGCTCACCCTCGCACTTATTTATATGTACACACACACTAACACACAAACACAGATCGTCCATCCACACACACACGCTGACACGTACTGACACCGACGCTGTCCCTCACACACGCATTCAGGTATACTACACAGTCCTACCTCACACACACTGACGCAGACCCTTATCGTAAGCACTCACATACACTTACTCAGGAATTCTTCACTCGCACTCGCACAAACACACACATGCATGGTCAGATACACTTACACAGACTCTCTTCCACACAGTCACTGACAAATGAATATTGAGACTGTCTCCCACACGCACACACACGCGCGTAAACACACACTTGCACACAATTGTACAGACCCACCTCACACACACGTGCACATACACACACATATAGATACACTCTCACTCAATCTGTCAGATGCACACTCATTCTTCTACAAAAGCACATATATTTACACACACTCAAATACACATGCATGCTCTCTGTCTGACACATACACTAACAAACACACTCGTGCATACAACCATGCACTCTCACACTCACTGACACATATTGATGCACATACGCACGCTCTCTCTAACCCACACATGCTCACAAACACGCACATATACATGCATCCACGTACGGACACACACGCATGCACACATGCTCTCTCTAAATGTCTCTCTGTCTCATATGCAGTCTCGCTATCTGTCACGCACATTTCCTTTTTGTCTCTCATGCAGTCTCGCTCTGTCTCGCAAACATAGGCTTTGTCACTCCTTCACACTAACTTTCACACATAGTCTCTCTGTCACTCTGGCAATGTCTCTCTCTCTCTCTCTCTCTCTCTCTGTCTTCACACACAGTCTCTGTCGCACACACACGATCTCTGTACTGCATCACAGTTTCTACCGCTGACACACACCGACTCTCAATCACTATCTGTTTGTCTCACACGCATGGCTTTTCTGTCTCACGCACTAACTCTCACAAAGTCTCTCTATCTCATACACACCGATTCTTACATACTTACAGTTTTTCTGTCACTCACACCCCATCTCTCTGTTTGTTGCACAAAGTCCCTCTCCCTCACACAGTCTATCTCGCTCTCTCTTTCGCACAAACACACACAGGTGTCTCAGTCTCTCTCTCACCTTCTGACACGCAGTCTCTTTCTCTCTCTCTCTCTCTCTCTCACACACACACACACCGTCTCTCGATCTCTCACACAACGTTGTTCACATGCAGTCTTTCTGTCTCTCTATCACAGTTTATCTTTCACACACACTCTGCTTCACACACATTCTCTCTGTCAGTCATGTACAGTCTATCTATCATGCACACATAATCTCTGTTTCACAAACAGACTTTCACATACAGTCTGTCTCTGTGTCTTTCACCCGCAGTCACTGTGCCTCACAGTAGCACCTTCTCTGTCTCACACACACAGTCTCTGTCTCTCACACACAGTCTATGTGTCTCATACACAGCGTCTCTAACACCCAGTCTCTTTCTCTCACAGTCGCTCTGTCTTTAAAAGTCCCTCTGTTTCTCTAACATAGTCTCTCTGTCTCACACACACTACCTCTCACAAACAGTGTCTGTATTTTTCTCTCTAACATAGTCTCTCTCTGTCATACACACAAACACACAATGTCTCTGTCCCTCACACATCGCCTTTCTGTCTCACAGACACTGACTCTCACACACAGTATCTCTGTCTGTATAATGCAGTATTTGCGTCTCACAGACATTGACTCTCGCCCGCAGTCTCTCTGTCTCTCGAACACAGTCTCTGTGTCTCACGCACAACATCCCTCACGAAAAGTCTTTCTTCAACAAACACACAGACTCCCTCTCTCGTATACAGATTTTTCTGCCTCCCGCACACAGCCTCTCTCTCTCACTCTCATACACACAAATCACACACACATACCCACAATCACACACACAATAAACACACGCAAATACACAAACGGACTCTCTATGTCTCTCACACATATTCTATCTCACATACGCAGTGTCTCTGTCATACACGCGGATTCTCTCTCTCTCAAAACCACACAGCTTCTCCGTCTCTCTAAGGCAATCAATCTGCCTCACGTACACTGTCTGTCTCTCTGTCTCTCACACAGTCTATAACACAATCTCTGTCTCAAACTCTCTCTCTCTCAGTCTCACTCTCTCTCTCTCTCTCTCACACACACACACACACACACACACACACACACACACACACACACACACACACACACACACACACACACACACACACACACACACACACACACAGTCTCCCTGTCTCTCTAACACAGTCTCTTTGAAACTCGAAAACAATCTCTCTGTCGAGCACATCGAGCGTAGCAGAGTGGCTCAGTGGTTAGCACGTTCTCCCCGTGACTGCATGGGTGTCCTCCGGTAGATCCGGTTTTCTCCCACATTCCAAAGTTGTGCAGGCTCGGTAAATTGGCCGTGCTAAATTGCCAAAGTGTTAGGTGCACTAATTATACGGAAATGGGTCTTGGTGAGTTACTCTCTCTCTCTCTCTGTCGAAAACATTATCACTGTCTTTCTCTCACATTCTCTGACTCACAGCCTCACTATCTCAAACGCAGTCTGTCAGCCTCTATCACACCCACACACGCACAGCGTTTTTCTGTCTCTCTAACATCGTCTGTCCCTAACAGACACAGAGTCGCTCTCTCTCTCACACACACAGACACACAGAAATCCAATGGACTACACGTTGCTGATTCCTACACTAGCAAACACGTGGGGTAACCATTGATCAGTAAGGAATTGGAGCAGCTACACAAATCCAGTGGGTACAAGAGCAGATCAGAGGTTTTGGGTACCTCCTGCCTCATGAATTCGCCGATATTTTAAAAGTCTAGCCATCGATTGGAATGGAATTGGAGAATTCTCCCGGGTAAAAGAAAATCGTGATGTATTTTCAGGAATTTCAGTATTTACAACTTTTCAGTTGTCTGAATAAATCTCTGGACCACCCTGGGGTTGTGACCAACGTTATCTTATCTGCACGCACACTTTTTCATTTCTTCTTTTTCCTTCCCTTTACTTCTCTCTACATCCCTCTTGTCCTTTTCCAAGTGCTTTTAGCCTTTCCCAACCTTCCTTGCAGTTTGTCCTTCCAATCTCTTAAAAGTAAAGGTGCCACGAGTTAGAAGATAGAACAGAGAGCATTACAGCGCAGTACAGTCCATTAGGCACTCGTTGTTTGTGGCCCTGTGTAACTAGTTTGAAGTCCAGCTCGATTTGGATGAGCAGAGGGATCTTGGTGTCCATGTACACAGATCTCTGAAAGTTGCCACCCAGGTAAATAGTGCTGTGAGGAAGGCATATGGTGTACTGGGTTTTATTGGCAGAGGAATTGAGTCCGGAGTCCTGAGGTCATGTTGCAGTTGTATAAGACTCTGGTGCGGCCTTATCTGGAGTATTGTGTGCAGTTTTGGTCGCCATACTATAGGAAGGATGTGGAAGCTTTAGAACGAGTGCAGAGGAGGTTTACCAGGATGTTGCCTGGAATGGTAGGAAAATCTTATGAGGAAAGGCTGAGGCACTTGGGGCTGTTCTCATTGGAGAAGAGAAGGTTTAGGGGAGATCTGATAGAAGTGTATAAGATGATTAGGGGTTTAGATAGGGTAGATACTAAGAACCTTTTACCGCTAATGGAGTCAGGTGTTACTAGGGGACATAGCTTTAAATTAAGGGGTGGTAGGTATAGGACAGATGTTAGGGGTAGATTCTTCACACAGCGGGTTGTGAGTTCATGGAATGCCCTGCCCGTATCAGTGGTGAACTCTCCTTCTTTATGGTCATTTAAGCGGGCGTTGGATAGGCATTTGGAAGTTATTGGGCTAGTATAGGTTAGGTAGGATTCGGTCGGCGCAACATCGAGGGCCGAAGGGCCTGTACTGCGCTGTATCCTTCTATTATGTTCTAATGTACCCTATTACATTCTCGTTCATATGTCCATGTAAACACTCTTAAACTTGGCGAGTCTACTTGTGGTTGTACGCAGGACATTGCACGCTACACTACTGTCTGAGTAAATTTTGGATTCTGTTCCATGGAGTTCAGGTAACTGAGAAGGGATCTCATCGAAACACAAGGGATTCTTAAGTGGCTAGACGGGGTAAAAGCTTTGAAAGTGTCTTCCTGTGTGAGCGAGTGCAGGACCGATGAGCATCGTCACAGGGAAGTAACAGAAAAAATTCTGACTAAAGTAAGGAGGAATGCCTTCTCTCGGAGGATTGTCAGCCTTTTGAACACCACACAGCGCTGTTGGGGGATGTGGTGCGAAGTCCTTATGCGTATTAAAAACTGAGAGAGTTCGTTCTTGATCAGTCAGGGAAAGCGAGGGTTAGGTCGTAGGAAGGAATGTGGATGCGCAGAATTGTTGAACCAGCGATAATCATACTTCAAGGAGGAACAGAATGGACGGGGCGACAATGTCGAATGATGTGGCTATTTTTTATAGACTTACGGTCTCCTCAAACACTCCACTGTTTCTCTGAGCCTGTCCCTTCTTTTCTCTCTCTCCCCCCTTCTCCCTGCTTTAACCAACTGCCTTCATGGTTGAATATTTCTGCCTTTGAGCCGTGGTTGAGTTGTTAAACATTCCCTTCTGAAGCGGAACTGCCTTATCTCCAGACTCCAGCCAGTCTGAAACACATCAGCGCAGTTGTCAGACCGACCGTCCCTGGATGTAACACAGCAGCTAACTGACTTTCTGTGCAGCCGCGCAAATACAACGTGAGCTGCTACCATCCAGGTTTCAATCAGTAATCGCCTCATGTGAAGTGTGGAGACTGCTTCTTGCGAGCGATTGTGTGTCATCAGCACAAAGGCATAGACATATTTTTAGACTGGAGATATTCACCATCTGGTATTTGCGTGATGCAGATGTTAATTAGCAGATTTTCGGCCAAGAGTGGGGTGTAGAAAAGCACACAAGATCAAGCAGCATCCCAGGAGCATGAGACTCGACGTTTCGTTCATGAGGAATGTGGGTGTGCGGGGTAAAGAGACTGAGAGTTAAATAGGACAGTGGAGCTGGGGGAAATTAGCTTGGAAGGCGATCGTTAAGTGGAAGGGGGACAATGGTGATAGGTCGGAGAGAAGGGTGGGGCAGATGGATGAGAAAGACACTACACAGATCATGAGGGCAGCGATAAGTTGGAAGGATGGATCTGGGAGAGGATGGTGTAAGGGGAACTGGGGAAACTGGTGATATCCACATTGATATCGTTGCGTTGGAGGGAGCTGAAGGGAAAATAAGATGTTCTGTCTCCGGGAGTTGTGTGGTTATGGAGTGGCAATGGAGTAAGCCAATGATCTGCATGTCCTTGGCAGAGTCGGAGGTGGAGTTGAAGTGTTCCGTCAACTCAATTTTTTCTGTAAGCTGGACACTTCAACTCCCCTTCTCACTCCATTTGGACCATATAGGTCCTGGGCCTCCTTTGTCGCTAAACCCTCCCCACCAGAGGCTTGGAGGAAGAACGCTTCATCTTCAGCCTTGAGTCCCCCAACCCCACCGAATCAATGGGAATTTCACAAGTTTCCGCATTTCTTCTCCCTGCCACCACAACTTATCCCAAATCCAAGGCCTGTCCTGCCTTATCATCGTCTCTCCTATTTGTCTGCTTAAATCTCCTCTCAAGACTTTCACTTTCCCCCACCTTCATCTTCCTATCCCCTTCCTAGCTACCCAGGCACAATGTCGCGCAACTCTTATTTCACTCTCAGTCCCCTTGGCCCTGATGAAGTGCTTTTGCCCGAAACGTCGATTCTCCTGCTCCTCGGATACTGCCTGACCTACTCTGCATTTTAAAGAACACATCGTCAAATATGATCTCCAGCGTCCGCAGTTTCACCTCCTCATGTGGTTTTCAGATGACACTTGTTATTGTCCAGATTTGTAATTTCAGCACACGGGCGTCTGCAGAGTCTGAGGAGTGGTGAATAGTGCTGAACCTTCATCGGTGAATATTCCCCTCTCCTGACCTTCTGATTGAAAGCAGTTCATTTCTGAAGCAGCTGAAGATGTTTGGGCCTCAGTCACCATTCTAAGAGACTCCTGCCCATGACGCTCCTGCAAACGGTACAATGGGCCATCAGATCGAGAGGACTCGTGTCCAGGGACTGGGAAGATCTGTTGCAATTGGATAGGTCGGACTGCATCTGCAGCGGTGACTGCAGTTTTGGTCTCATTCCCTGGCAGAGGGACGCCCTGGCTACGGAGTTTGCCAAACTGATTGCAGGGTTTGCCGGAATGGTGTCGGAAGGCCAACTGCATAGCGTTGTATCTTTCCCCATCGACTTTACAGGAATGCAGGAACGGGAGAAACCGACAGAACGCTACGACTTCCCATTGCCCGGGTAGCTGTTGTTCCAAAACATGAAGGAAAGTCGAAACTATCCAGGGAGAGAGCAGCACCCTCCTGTCTGCATATGCACTACAACCTCCCATTGCTCCCTCTCCAACCGACCCTCAGTAACAGCAGTGTGTCACAAGGACAAGACGCACGGCAGAAAGTCACCGTGTTATAGCACCTCCCTAACCTCCCTCTTCCATTTCGAAAGTCGCAACGTGTGGGAACACGACACCCTCCTTTTCAAGTTCCCTTCTGAGTCCCTCACCAAATTGAAGTGAAAATATTTCGGACTTTCTTTCAGTGTGGCTGGGTCAGAATCCTGGGTCCCTCTCCATGAGGAACATTGTTGGTCGACTCTCTAGCACATGGATCGCAGAAGTTCGCGGCCTGGTGGAATAGGCACGAAATGCTGACCGAGCCGGCAGAGCCACACCCTCCGTGAGAGAATAGAAAGGAAGGGTTTTGGAAGGCACTGGGGCCTTGGTCTCAGAGGGAACCTTCTCTCCCAGCATTCCCTCCCCAACAACTCACTGAACGATATTGCTTCCTTCTGCTCCACTGCGCTCTCCAGGTCAGATCGGGATACAGCTCAGCTGTTACAAGTCTACAAACAGCAATGGACAAAACAGGGATTCTGCTGCTGTTAGTATGGAAGTTACTGTCACACCTATATAGTTGACTTAGGGTTGTAACCTGGTATCGTATTACATAGCTCCCATAACAGATATTGGTAGTAGATGTGACAGGTTAAGTGTAATGTTGGGACCATTGTGGCAGACAACGACTACTTTTGAAAGGCGGATGTCAATTCAAGTTTGAGGAGACACAGAGGTTGTTCAAGGAAACTGTGCAGGGGAGTGATTAAGTAAAGAATAAAGTGTTTGGGACAAAATTACAGGTGGTGTTTTTAAGTTTCTGTGGATACCGCCCTATCTTTAAGAAAATAAAAAAAACAAAACTAAACAAAACGGGTATCGAAATATAGGGGACTGCATGGACAGGAACAGCTGAGAATTATTTTATTGTTAGTATTAATGATTTTTGATGCAATTGAAATCCAGCAGGTTGGTAGTTGATGGTGAAATGTAAAATTGTGGAGAATTTTCATCCTGTTAAAACTGTTACTAGACTGTTGAATGTTCAAGGGAAGGCCGACACAGTACTTTTAGGAATTAACAAAAGGGTTTGTTTTGGCAAGGCTCTGTGCGTGTGTGTGTGTGTGTGTGTGTGTGTGTCTGAGAGAGAGAGAGAGAGAGAGAGAGAGAAAAAACAACAGAGAAAAACGGAGGGAGAGAGTGACAGAGAGAGAGAAAGCTGTGGCTTGCTGAAACGCCTCCCGTGTGTCTGCGTGATGAAGAGAGCCAGAAGGAGAATCACGAGCTTGCAGAAAAGCTTTCTCTGTGTGAGAGAGAGAATGTGGAAGCATTGTCATCTGGTTTGGATGCATAATTGCTTTGGGAAAATTGAATCTCTATACTGGTTTGTAACTTAACCAAACAATTGGATTTTTTTTAACAAAAAATAAGTTTGTTAAAGTAAAATGAAGCATTCGAACAAAGTCTTTTTCATGGATTCATTCAAAAAGCTATTGTTTTCATGTCAGAAAATCATAGTTGTTGACACCTTTGCTCCAAATAACTGCATGTAGGTCAGCCTTGAATAACTGATTAAATCAACCAGACATTCTGGCCTTCCTCGGTCCCGGCATTGAGTGCTGAATTTGGGAAGGTAAATTGCTGTTTTACAAGGCATTGGTGAAGCCGCACTTGAAATATTGTGTTCAGTTTTGGTCACCTTGTTACAGGAAAGATGTTACGAAAATGTAAAATGTAAAGATGAAATTTGTAAGGATATTGACTGAAATCAATGATTTAAGCTATCAGGACATGTTGGACAAACTGTGATTTTTTTTTTGAGAATTGAAAAATGAAGGGGGTCCTTACAGAAGTGAATAAGATCATGAGAGGTAAGGAAAGAGGAAATGCTTTGTTTTCCCCCTTGGTAAAGGAATCGAGGACGAGAGAGCACCAATTAATAATAGAGGGGAAAGAATGACAGGAAACCTGATGGCACTTTTTGCACACAGACAGCGATGCATATATGGAATGATCTGCCAACGGAACGGTTGACGCTGTCGCATTAAGAACATTTAATAGGCATTTGTACGAATACATGAATAGGAAAGGATTAGCCAGGTTTGCGTTAAGCTTGTGGAAATGGGGACAGCGTGGCTGGAAACGTGCTCACCATCGAACAGTTTCATTCGAATGGCCTGTCTCCATTCTATGGGAATCTTGATTTTATATACATACACGGGAAAACTAAAACATTCAGTAAGCCCCAAAACTGACCGTAGAGGTTCCAACCCAAACATTTGGAATAGACAATCGCAGACCAAGTTGCAAAATTTGCTCGCTGAGCTGTTAGATTTGATTTCAGACGCTCTGTCACCATGCGCTGCAACGTAATCAGTGAGCCTCTCGTGGTGTTTTGTGCAGCTTACTTTATTTTCTCTGTTCCGGTTTGTTGCGGTAGGTAAAATCGTTTCCTGATTTTGCTGTGAGTTTGGCAAACGGCATCCATATAGGAGAGCAAACTGACAAACTAATCCACAACCTGAGCTTCTAATCTTCTCCAAAGTCTCAGACAAATTGCAAAGTTTGGGAATAATAACTTCTCAACACCATTTTGTAACTTTAGCAAAAATGTGGAATTTTATCAACAAAAATACATTTGTTAAAGTAAAATTAAGCAGTAGAAAAATCTAATTGTTATATTACTTCAATCTAAAAGTCGTTGCTTTCAGCCTCATTCAGATAAAGGAAGCAAAGGAGCAACCCAGTTGAGGAATAAATAAAATGAAGCAATAAAACTGGTCAAGTTATTTAAGTTGGTTTCACGATGAACTGTACCACAGGCAATGATACAGCTTTCACGCATGTATTATTGTCAGAATTATGCAGTTCAAAGTCGCCTTTATTCTTCACTTAGAAAACTGTAGTCAGAGTTAAAACTTAGCGTTATATTCTTGG
Source organism: Hemiscyllium ocellatum (assembly GCF_020745735.1). NCBI lineage: Eukaryota > Metazoa > Chordata > Chondrichthyes > Orectolobiformes > Hemiscylliidae > Hemiscyllium > Hemiscyllium ocellatum. Next base: position 895,336 of record NW_026867571.1, read on the forward strand.
AGCTTCTAAGAACTGTGAATGACAGGTCAGTTGAGTGTTTCCAAATTCTTTCCTTAGCATAACAGCAAAACACAGATTGCTTCTCACAAAACGCAGTGTGGTACGCAATTCATACTCTGACTATTGACTGGCATTCCGAGTGCCTTCCTTACGATGCCCCAGTTCCCATTCACCATTTGCTATGTACTTGAACATAAGATTTTTCATGACGTGCTGGTGTGAATTTCCAGGTACTGACATCGTGAACAGTCAACTTCTGCTATCTATTCCAAAATAATGCTCTCAATTGTTGGTGAAACATCAGAAGAAACTTTTGATTGGGAATCAAACTACAATTAATCTGCCAGACTGAACAAACGAATACAATAGATCATTCTCAGCTTTCAACACATCGCATTACCCCGAGTCCAAACACCACTTTTAGCTCAATCTCTCAGTTTAGAACTCAAAGCCAAAACTGATAAAAGGGGAAACAAAAAATCATGAAATATCAGTTTGGACTCTGATATTAGTTTTCCGTCTCCGTCAAAGTGAGAGTCATCTTTCTGTTGTGCTCGCAGTCCGGGCTTGTCAATATATTGCCTTGAAATTCAATGAGAACGAAGACCCACTGAATCGGATCAATCTCCCTCCTAAGGAAATGCAATAATCCCAAGGAGGAGTAGAGTGAACCTTCATCACAGAAGCGCCTGTAAATACGTCCTTTAAATAAAGGTAAATGTTAAAAACATGGCTGAGAATTTGTCACTAATCCCAAACAAATGGTTGCAGTAAAATCCGCTTTTGATAAATGTCATTTAACAACAAGGCTAGAATACTTAATGAAGAGAAATAACTGACTGAGGAAGAGCACAGCCTGAAATGGAAGAATAAAGATTTGCCAACGAAAGCAAAATTGGGAAAAAAGATACCTCATATGCCTTTATATCTCCGTGCCAAACCATGCAAATTGGATAGAGAATTGCAAAAGCGAAAGTAAAATATCCTCAATGATTTAAAGTGAGTAATGAATGCAAAGATCAGGAGATGACATACCAGTTGTGCTCATGAGAGCACCTTTAGATGTACGTGGCCCCCGATCCTCCCAGTAGAGGCTGAATGTAAATGATTCTCAGGCAGTTTAGGGACAATTCCTTCCATTGATACTACGAAATGGAGTAAGTGCAGTTAATGAAGCGAGAAGGGACTGTCTCGGTCAGTGTGTTTGAGATTAAAAATCAACAGGAAACATTTAAATAACAATGTATCCTGAGGTGGCTTGTCAGAATGGATGTGGAGAGGCTGTTCTCCGAATGGGTGAATGCAGAGACTTAACATCAATGGTTAAACATTTTTGATGTTAAACATCATTGTTTAACATCACTGGTTGCCATTTGACATTTTTGATGAGAAGCTATTATTTTCTGTTGCGCAGAGGGACGGGAAATGTTGTAAATTGCTCCTTGAAACAAATGGTTGAAGCAGTCTTTTTGAAACTTTTGAAATTCAACAATACATTAATTCCGCTCAAAAATTGTGACACTGGAAAACCACTAGGTATTTTTTAAGCGACGGGGTATATTCTTGTTTATTTCCAGGTGAGCAGGTTGCGGATTTGAGATTATTCCTAAACCAGCCATGATATTACTGAATGATGTCAGAGGTTCAGAAGTCTTAATAACCAGTTTCTACTCCTTTTTGTATTTTTACAACTTATATTCCGATTATATAGTTTTTAAAGACATTGTTTGCAAATATGATTTCTCATAGTCAGCCATTGTTCTACTGCCAAAATCGAAGTTCCATTATCAACTGCCTATCCCTGCATCAATGTGACTTATTTATCACCCATGAACATGCAATCTTTTTAGGGATGGCGTATAACATTTCGCATATCGTGTGCATATACTCTCGTGTAATAATCAATATGCATTGGAGCGGATTTGAGAGAGGGTTATTCAATGGAAATTTGGATAAAGAGCCACCTGATAAGGGTAGGTTGTAAAATCTCGTCTTGTATCAACATGGATTCAAACTATGTAATATTAAGTAGTTGCTTAAACACTTAAAAATTAGTGACTATGCTTCGAAAATATTCACACAATTAATACTGAAATCTTAACACACAGAAAGAGATATCAACTTTGCCAACTGGGCTCAGTAATGTTCAACTCGTGTAAGCAGTCTAAATATAGAAAGTCTGGCAGATGCTTTGTGTTCGCCTCATGGATGAAGAGCCACGCAACCTTTCAATCCAATATGTCTAACTGCTGAAAAGCAATATAGAACATAGCGTTGGCAATGGAATCAAATGGCAATTTTGCAACAAACTATTACACACAGTTACTCATCTTCTGTTCTGCCAATGCCACATGGATCCTGACATAATGGCTGAGCAAAGGAACATTTGGCTGTCCAAAAGAACGAAATTCGTTTTGCAACTGAGAATAAAATCAAGTCGCATTTTACTGAGTCGACCAAATTGTATTGAAATTAATCACGAACTATCTCATAAAGCTCTTCCAGAATTTGGTATTCTCAATGATGGTACCACAATACTCAGCAGCTATCATAAACTCATGCACATAACGTTTCTACCCCAAATCAGTAGGTTGACTTCAAAATCCTCTTGATATCAATGTTGAATGCATTTCGTGTGGCTGCTTTTGAAATTGTTGAGATATCATCAAGATAATGATATCATCATGTCGTTGCATCATTCTGGAGTTACTTAAACACAGCATCAGTTATTTTTTTAAATGTATAAATGCAAACGTACTAATGCAACAATTACCATGTCAAAATTAATTCAGATCTTTAGCATTCTTTACTGTTGTCAAGAAAAAATTTTCTCATACAATTTCTGGAAAATTAGGCTGTCAGTCATTTTAACGCTGCACTTTTCGATTTCTCCATTGGACATCGAGAAATAATGGATAAGTATGGTCTTCCAGAAGCCTTTTTTTTCTGTAACTTGACAAGGAAGTGAAATGAAAGATTGTTTTCAAATAGATGTAGAAACAAGTTTTTTTTTAAAGACAGCATGTGTTTACTGAGGCAGATATGAGTTGGCTGTTGTGAGAGAAGACAGTGGAAAATTCACAATTGTGATTCATGATTATCGATTGATTAATATATAACCTATGTAGATTAAAGTGATACAGGACTAAGTTTTTAATTGTGGTCAGATATGTGTTTGGAACTTCAAGTCACCCAATGAAGTGAATTTCAGGTGTATAGATCAATTTCAAATCGACGTTGACGTCTTCGTGTTATTTCAATGTCACACCTTCCAAGATGTAGCTCGCATTGTTACAATATTATCCAAAAGTGATTCTTTTGATAAATATTCATAGACCAGTTCCAAATGTTTATAATGACAAATACAGAAAGCAATATTCCGTAATTTCTTTGGATTTGTTGCTACTTTGGACAATTTGTTTCAATAAGAAAACTGCCCAGTTCTTGCTCACTGATATCATGTCGAAAACGTCTCATGGTATGGGGCGAAAATTTCCTTTCAGATCCAAATATACCTCGTGATGCAGACTAAGCTCCTTTGGTGAACTCAAATTACTCTTAATTTTTGGAATGAACTAGGTAGGTTTACAGTTGCAGTAGATGGAGTGGGTTCGGTTTAGTGGAGGTTGCCAGCTAAGGTAGAGGATCAAATCATAAAATTTCTTCAGATATAAATGCAAAGAATTTGTTCAATTTTTAATATGTTTCGACCAAATATTTCCGGGATTCAAAAGCATATTGTGCACCTAAGTCTCAAATTTGGGGACATTAGAACTCAATTGAAACAAAACAAAATGCAGCAGTCGTAACACTTGTATTAGTAGTAGCATTTACATAACCAGTCGGGGGCATGCTTTTGTTTTAGGGATTGTCGCCACATCAGAGAGTATGAGAGTCAACCGTCGGATTGGGGCATTGTGTGATAACATGAAGATGGGGAGTTGACTGTCTAGTCACAGGCTGATCAAAGTTATTAACAGAGCTGTCTAAAATGTTACTCATATTTATGTCTGTACTTTCACCCCACTCTCTCCTTATTAAAATTCAAAACGAGAAAGAAAATTTCTCAAACTCGATCGAATTATGTCCAGTTTTTGACATTTAAGACACAATTTCCCTCACAATTTTTGAAATGTAGATATTATTCATTAGGGAAAGAGGATAATTACATCACTAGAGGTTACACAACTATATAAATATTGGCTGTGTTGAATCTGCATTGTTAATTCATCAACTGGAATCACTGAGTCACATGAAAGCAGATATTTCATACAGATAATGGAGTTTCCAATGATCTTCCAGATAGAAAGATTTTACTACCCAGTGCTCGCAGCTATTGGTATCACTGGTAAGGCTTTGAATCTGTGGGGCACCTTACAAACATGTTTATACGTGTTTCATCCATGAAGCCTACCGTGTATTATAAACTATGTGCACTTGTTTTGTGTTATTACGTCAAAAATTCGGTTTTGCAAGTTTTCTTAACAGCATTTGAAATGTTTCCAATAGAGATTTGTGCATTAATCAGTCAGACGTTTTTGTTGCTTAATTCTTCATTGTAATTATTGTTGCATGTCTGTGATTCTCAAATATCACATGTTATCCTTTTCACAAAACTAAAAAAAACAGAAATTTCCTTTCAAGTGAAATGTTTTACATAATCATTTGAAGGACAACTATAACGTAAGCTGAACTTTGTTTCCTGGCATGTATGATGTCTTGGAAACTGTCGCCTTTGAATTAATTGTTTACTATTGAAATGTAAACTATGACTAAACTAAAATGTTAGTAGTAAGTAGACATTTTCACAGGATCGTATTTTATTTGATTCATTCCTACGAGACTTAGTGTCCCAGTGCCATCAGTAGATAGCAGCACCGCAAAACAATCCCCATGCTTGATAGTGCTTCATATTCCGAGTGCCAAGATTGTGTCGTTTCAGTTAACATTCGGGTTTAATCCAAACCCTTTTCAACAATCTTAACTTTTCCAGAAAATAGTTAAATTACGAATCAGTTATTACGAGCTTCAACGATTTAGTCAGGTTGCTGTGTTCAAGTGTGTCTACAAACCTTGAGTGAAAAATGGATCACTGAAGAGCCATGGCGCATTGCAGCGTCAAATACAGTTTGCATGAATGGTTCAAATATCGTGTATTCTTTTCAGTGATACTCAAGGCTGTGTGGCAGTAAGGACGCCGGTATGCATGGACATTCTCATTGGTGTCCACTGCCATTTCTTTTTTCAGCAGCCAGAAGAGTGGGTGCTTGCACCAGGGGTCAGCCGAGAAAGGTGTGTCACTAATTTAAATCTTTATATCTGATATCAGAGAGCAGAAGTTTCTGAGAAAGGGGGGAGTTTTTAAACCCCCAGCGAAATAAGCGAGTGTTTTCTAAACCCGGGACCCTACACTTGTCGGGCCTCCCACCATCCATCTCCTCTCGCCTTTAACAGCAGGAACATATAAGGTAAGCTTCTCTTGTTGTTTTACTTTCTGATAAGGACATTTCAGGGAAGGTAGTGCAGGGAAAGGGATGTTCCTCCTGCATGATGTTGAGAAGAGGGATGAAATTAGTAACCCATTCAAGCTGCAGGAAGTGCACCCCACTCTTGCTACGCTACGACCACGTTAGGGAACTGGAGCAGTTGATGGTTGAACTCGGATCATTCGAGAGGCAGAGTCTCAGGGAAATAATTACTCGTCGACACCAAGAAAGCTGGGTAACTGTGAGAAGGGGGAAAACAACCAGTGGAGGGAATCCCTCTTAACGTTCCCCGAACAACAAGTGTACCCTTTTTGGAAAATGTTGAGGGAACGGGTTACCAGGGGTATGCATTTGGGTGCAGGTGACTTGCACAGTGTCCATCCCTGTTGCACAGAAGGAAAGGGGGGAAAGGAGGAGAGTGTTAGTCAGTTGGGAATCAATAGTTAGATGTTCAGATAGAAGGTTTGTTGGGAATGAAAGAAGCTCACGGTTGTTGTGTTGCCTCCCAGGTGCTATGGAAGTTATTATGGCAGTAATATAGTTCACTTAGCGTTGTAATGTATGCCCAGTATCGTATTACAGAGGATCAGTAACAGATAATGGTGGGGCATTATGATTGATTAGATAAATCACTGGGACATGAGCTAATGCTAAAGGTGGTGTTTTAATGTGATAGGTTAAGTGTGACACAAGGAACCAGTGTGGCAGGCGATGATTACCTGAGAAAGACAAAACAAGTCAGCGTGATTGGCTATGCTAATGTTACTGGATAAGCGCGGGACCAACAATAGCTTAAACTGGACGAGAACAAATAAACTATGGTGAGTCAGGGAAGACATTTTGCTGGCTCCCAAAGCTTTGATTTTGTAAAATTAAAAGTTTAATTTCCTGAAGGATTTTCTGCGTCTCCAGGAAAATGTTTATAGAATATTGAGTGATTCTTACACAACAGTGCCAGGGTCAGTGACATCTGAGAACGTGTCTTGGTGTCCTGAAGGGAAAGGGTGACCAGCTCCAGGTGCTGGTCTACATAGGTAACAACGACATAGGTGGAAAGAGGGATAGGGTGTAAGATGGGATTTCAGGGAGCTATGGTGGACGCTGACAGGTAGCATAAACAGAGCTGTTATTTCTGTTGTTTTTTTCAAAATGTCACTTGATGGAGAGATGAAGAAAAGGGAGAGATGCCAATTGAAAACATGGCTGCAGTGATGGTGCAAGAGGGAGGGTTTCAGGTCTGGATAATTGGCTCTCATTCTGGGGAAGGTGGGAACTCAGGACAGTATTTACTTAAAACATGGTGGGGTACATATATCCGAGGTGGAAATTTGCTTATGCTATTCGGATGGATTTAAAATAGCTCAGCCAGGGGTATGGGAACCTGTATGTAGTTCCAGCGCATAGGATGATGTGAGTAGGTAGGACATGGGCAGGATTTCACAATCATAGGAATGTGCTGGCAGACAGCAAGCTGGTTTGAAGTGTCTGTAATAATCGCAGGAGCATCCGAAAGAAGTTAGGTGATCTTGCAGCCTGGATTGGTAACTGGGGCTTCGATTATTTGGCTTCTTCGGAGACATGGACAGAGCGCTGTCAGGAATGGAAGTCGCAGGTCCATGGATTTAGATATTTCAAGTCGTTCAGCGAAGTTGGAAAAAAAAAGGTGAACGTGTGGCTTTGTTAGTCAAGGACAGTACAACAGTGGCTCAAAGAATTTCTGACGAGAACTCGTCTACAGAGGTATTATGGTCTGAGTTAGAAACAGGAGAGGAAAGGGCACAATGCTGGGAGATTTTTTTATTGGCCTCTGTTAAGTTCCAGAGATGACTAGTAGAGGATTGGGAAAGTGATTTTGGGTAGGAGTGAAACGAAAAGTTTGTCATGATGTGAGACTTTAAAATTACCCAACATTGCGTCGAAAAGCTATGACTCTCGTACGTCCGATGGATCAGTTATTTTCCAATCTGTGTAGGAGTGTTTCCTCACACAGTATTTCAACTGGCCAGCAAGTCGAGAGGCCAGGCTTGATCTGGCAACAGGGAATGAAACAGGCCAGGTGTTTGAGCCAGTGGGAGGTGAGCACTTTGGACAGAGTGACGGTACTTCGGTTATGTTTAATTTACCGATGAAAATGGACAAGTAAGACCACAGGGCATGAGATACAGATGGTGGAAGCACAATTACAATACGATTAGACTAGACATAGGAGACACAGGATGGGGTAACGATGTGCAGGGGACAGGGACAATCTAATTCTGGACCTGGTATAAGGAACAGACATTGCGTGTCCTTGATAGCTATGTCCCTGTCAGACAGGAAGGAATTGGTCAGGTAAGTGAACCTTGGTTTACTAAAGAAATCGTATCTTTTGTGTCGCAGACGAGGGAGCATTATGTGACAGTGAAAGATGGCTCAGATGAGGCAATGGAGATATACAACTTAGCACGAAAGGATTTCAAGAGATTATTAAGAAGAGCACGGAGGGGACATGAGCAGTCCTTCTCAGGTCGAATAAAGGAGAACGCGAAAGCTTTCTGTAAGTATGAGAGGAGTAAAAGGATGACCAGAGTAGGAACAGGGCCAGTCAAATACCGAAGTAAGAAGTTGTGTGTGGGAACTGTGGAGAGCGGACAGGTGATAAATTTGCATTTTTCATCTGTTTTCACGCATGAAAAGGAGTATATCGCAAAGGAGAAAACTGAAATGTGGTCTATTGCAGTAGAAATGATTGAGGTTTGTAAGGAGGAGATGTTATCAATTCTCAAAGGTGTGAAAGTAGGTAAGCCCAAGATGGTATTTATCGAGGATTCTCTAGGAAACTAGGGAGAAGATGGCGGAAACTTTGGCCTTGATCTTTGTGTCGACATTGTCTACAGGTTTAGTAGCAGAGGACTGAAGGTTTGCAAATATCGTCCCCTTGTTCAAGAACGACCATCGAGATAACCAAGGTAATTATTATCAGTAAACATTACATCTGTTGTCGAAACGTTTGAAAAGCATTATATGAGATAGGACTTTTTAATCATCTTGCAAGCAACCATTTGATTGGATGAGGATAGGTCAGTTGACGTGATGTACATGGACTTCAGTAAAGACTTTGATAAAATTCCACATGGGAGGTGTTTGGAGTAAAAGCGGAGGATTGAGATTGAGGGTGAGTTAGTAGTTTGGATTAAAAACTGGCTTTCTGTAAGAAAGAAACGAGTGGTGGTAGATGGAAAATATTCTGACTGGAGTACGGTTAATAGTTGTGGGCCACAAAGATTTGTTTTCTGACCACTGCTGTTTGTCATTTGTATAAACAACTTGAACACAAGTGGATGGGTTCGTAAGTTTTCAGATGACACTAAAGTCGATGGAGTGATCGATAGTGTGCTAGAATATTGCTGGTTGCAAAGGCAATTGGATAAATTGCAGAATTGTGCTGAGAGGTGGCAAATGGTGTTCATTGCAGATAAATGTGTGGTGATTCAGTTTGGGCAGAATACCAGGAAGGCAGAATACTGGGTCAATGGAAAGATTATTGGCAGTATGGTAGTGTTGTTGAGAAGGCGCACAGTGAATCAGGTTAATGGTAGAAGTATTGAGTCCCGGAGCCGTGATGTCATTCTGCAACTGTACAAAACGGTCGTGCGACCTCAATTGGAATGTTGTGTACAGTTCTGGTCTCCCCGTTAAAGGGAGTACGTGGAAGCATTGGGAGAAGTGCATAGGAGATTTACCAGGATGCTGCCTGGTCTGGAGGGAAGGTCTTATGAGGAAAGGTTGAGGGAATTGGGTCTGTTCTCTTTGTCGAGAAGAAAGCGAAGACCGGATTTAATAGAGACATACAAGTTGATCAGAGGAATAGAGAGGGTGATCAGTGAGAGTCTGTTTTACCTTGGATGATGATATTGGCTTTTACGAGGGGGCATAGCTGCAAATTGAGGGTTGACGCCTTGTAGATAGATGTCAGTGGCAGGTTCTAAACTCCAAGAGGAGTAAGGGAGTTGAATTTCATGTCTGCCAATGTAGTTAACTCAGACACAGTACTGGCTTTTAAACAGTCCTTGGATAACGATATGGATGATAATTGCATGGTATAGTTAGATGGGCATAGATTAGTTCATAGGAAAGCGCCTGAAAGGCCTGTTCTGCGCTGTCTTGTTCTGTGTACTATGTTCAATGTTCATTTGTGTTTCTGTATGAGTGTTATAGAACAGGATAACATTTCGATTTGTGGGAAGTTAGAGATTCGAATTTTGTGCATTTTTTGATGCATTAAAACATTCGCAATACGATAAAGTAGATTTTTGAACAGCTTTGTGGAACACTGCCGTCTATAGCTGTGCAATTACATCATTACTTTAATTTGAAATATAGTTCAGAACTGATGAACACGTGGTCTTCAGAAAAGGAGTATGCGTCACACTTTACAAAACTGAGGTATCTGAAAATCAAATTCTCTTTTGAAAATTGACTGTTTCGCCATCGTCTAATGCTGTAAAATAAGTAAAGCATGAATGTCTCTATCATACATGAACATTGAATTAGCTTTATGAATACAACCTTAGCTTTATGAATACACCCTATCCACACCTTTGATCGTTCCCTGACGACAACAGCCGCTGAGAATTCTGCAGAAATTTAAACAGGAAGGGAAGCAAAATGGCGAGGAAGGAACGATCGGATCAATTTATGGCAGGGATGCAATCAGAATGGACGCTATTTATTATAAATCAGAGGATACTTGCAAAGATAAACGCTTTTCAGTCACAGCCAATATTCAATTCTCTTTAAGATTGTCCGCCATTGTCTGATTATGTTTTGCATTATTGCACTTTTGGCATCTAAAATCTCCTGCCAGTACAGAAAAACACTCTTCATATTATTCCAATGCTAAACATTTGCCTTGTCCAATAGCACTGAAATACTATTATCGGAGTTCTGCTGTACCAGCAGGAGATTTTACATATCAAAAGACCAATGGTGCAAAATCTGCTAATGCGTAGCTTTGAATGCGAATGAAAGATAATCAAAATCTAAAGCTGATTCTTCCAAATTGAAGTATATTAGTTAGGGAAGGTGTCTGACAGCGTTGATGGCTCCCGATCTAATCCTTCAGAAACGTCCAATCAGTATTCGTATGATGTCAAGCTTTCAAATATCATGGTAAAGTTTTGGGTGTAGGTTTGCTCGCTGAGCTGTCGGTTTGATATCCAGACGTTTCATTACCTGGCTAGGTAACATCATCAGTGGCGACCTCCAAGTGAAGCGAACCTGTTGTCTCCTGGTTTCTATTTATATCTTTCTCCAGGATGGGGTTCCTAGGGTTTGTGGTGATGTCATTTCCTGTTCGTTTCCTGAGAGGTTGATAGATGGCATCTCGATCCATGCTCAGCGAGCAAACCTCCACCCTAAACCTCAACCTGAGTTACAGACCTTCACAAACTTTGCGGATGGTAGAGTCTGTGTGCACTGCACAGATTAGCACCTTTGTTTAATTGAATGCCTTTGCTTAGGAGTAAATATAAGAACCCTGGTTCAGGGAATAATGATGTGATCACATCTAACATGTAAAATGTTCCAGTTCCTTGTGTATGTGTTCTTTTCACTCGAATTGTTTCGTTTATTTCTGTCTGTTATAGCCCATCCAGATTCTGATACCTTGAATCTATTGTTTATACGTATTATATGAAATATTGCGTTGTTCTGCATGCAGGAGATAAGTAACTGACAACTTTTACATTGTTGTACGCTTCAAAATAAAGTTTTAAAAAGCTTTTTTTTTGCGATAGGACGACCATTAGGACAATACATTCTGCCAATAATCTGCTGATCTTTAATTCCATTTTCTGCAGTTAACTTAATGGCAATTGTCGTTTTGAAACGTGGGAACTGTGGACTCTCTAAATGTATCACTCAGTACCTAGTGGCAATGTCAACAGCGGATCTACTGCTCGTCATTTTTAATGTTTTATTGAACCGAATCAACAACATTCACTTCCCAATAACTTTCCTGTTCATTACTCCTGTGTGCTCGCTAAGAGTCGTCTTGTCTCTTGCGGCCCTCGATTGTTCTGTTTGGTTCACAGTTGCTTTTACTTTTGATCGGTTTGTGGCCATCTGTTGCCACAAGCTTAAACCAAAATACTGCACCAAGAAAACAGCAAACGTGGTGATTGCGACTGTGAGCATTGTTAGTTGTTGCAGGTCTATTACGTGGTACTTTGTTTTTGTTCCTTCAATAATCATTGGCAATGTGCCATGGTTTTGCAAGCAGACACCTGACTATTTCACTTCAATGTTTTGGACAGTGTATGAATGGATTGACAGTCTCCTAACGCCTCTGATTCCAATCTTGTGCATTTTGGTCTTTAACGCTCTGACTGTCAGAAACATTATAACAGCCAATCGACTCCGGAAGAGCCTCCGAGGTCATGAGAAAAAGGAAAACGATCTTGATCCTGAAATAAAGAATCGAAGGAAATCCATAATTTTACTCTTCGCTTTGTCCTCCAATTTCATGCTGTTGTGGATAACATATGTTGTACATTCGTTAAACTGGTCAGTTCGAAACTTTAATTATACAAACAAAAATCTTAGCGATCCCGTGTATGTTGCCCAACAGATTGGATTCATGCTCCGGCTCTTGAGTTCATGCACCAACACATGCATTTACATACTAACTCAGAGAAAGTTCAGAGAGGAGATAAAGAATGGCGTGAAATATCCATTTACTATCATTTTTCAATTTCCTAAATGAAATTTAAAGCTACATCTGTATTCGTGATGGTACACCTCTGTTTTATTTCATGTTTTATTCTGTCTGCCCGCTGCACATTAATGACAATTGTGCATCGTCCGTCTGAGTGCAATTAGAATACAATTTTCCCTTAAATTCTGTGATAAATCTTTACAGATCTCCAAGTTAATGGCGCACCACACAGCTCATACATTCTCCTCTAATGGTCAGTTCAGTGAGAGTCTAAAAGAAGACAAAGACCTGCAGATGCTGGAACACAAACAGAAATTGCTGGAAAAACTCATGACTGGCAGCAACTGTGGGAAGAAAGTAAACTTCAAGTTTTCATTTCAGGCTCCCTTCTCCAGAACGGTCCTAATGAACGACTCGAAACACAGACGCTATTTGCTTCCAACACATTGCACCAAACCTGTTGAGGTGCTCTAACAATTACTATTATGTTGTCAACTTAGATTTTTCCAAGATTATTGTTGGATGGTGATTTCCAATCCTCGCTTCTATTCGTGTGTCTTTATACTCCTCTTCGGTCAAACAGAAATTCTTCCAATGGTGGAAAACGCAACGCTCCTTATTGCAAATTTATATCCTGAAACGTGGCCATCAGATAGCATATGGTCGAAACAGACATGCGTCACAAGGCTCCGCAAATTGTTTACAAATTTTAAGATAGATTTGTGCTTTAAAGCAGCTTGTTTGATTCTTCAAACTGTATGTGACACAACTTCCTTCAGTTGAGCATTGTTGCAAATCAAACTGTTCGCCTGTAATCGTTCAACAAATGTTGTATACTTGATGCTGATGTACATTGTTCACCATTTCCAGATTTACGTTGAAGTTTTCTTAGCCACAATGTTCGACCCTTTGATTTCTTAAGATCTCCATCTCATATGTCGTGCATTCCACATGCAGGGATTTTTTATCTCCTAGCCTCCACCTACTTTGTGCTGAAAAAGGTTTCTCTCTATTGAAAGAACAATTCCCATGTTTTACTATTCTGAGTGCTCTGACAACATATTCCTAATTTTGCTGATCTGCACTGTTTCGGTAAGGTAGTGGACCGCACTGGTAATTCACGCAAAAAACCCAGTAAAGCTCAGCACATCTTGTAATCTGTTAAAGTATAAGTTGCAGGAAACTGTCAAATTTCACTGTTTAAAGAAAACAATATCAATTTACTGTTTAACTCTAAATGTGAACATTAAGCACAACTATTCACAATTCTAATACCCCCTTTGTCTTACCTTCTTATTACCTTCCTGGAACGCTGTAACAATATGCCATTCCAATACGACACTTATTAAAATTCCATCAACTTAATTTCAAAATCACTGAAGCGGTCGTGGTCGTTGGTGTCTTTCTTCTTCCTGCTGCAGATCTCCCTGGGACGTTTCTTTCTTTTTTACTGCGAATTTATTTCACATGAGGAGTGACATTTTCCAGAAAGTGATTCTTAATGTTTTGGATCAGTGTTGATGTCAGTTGGTCTGTCTCCAATTTTTAAAAAGCCATCATTTTAAAATCACCAACATCGGGTGCTCTCATTATTTCAGTGTTGGCAATACAATAAGTCGAAACATGTTATGGTTTTCGCATCCTGCGGTATAATTTAAACCGATTGGTTAAATTCGAATTGTTGTCAAAACAGCAATCAATTCAGCCATCCATTTTACAGCCAAATGTTGCATGCATTCAGTTTTCCAGTTCACTCTGAGACTGCCATCTAGTCATACGACGCAGGTGTTACTACTATCTCAGTTCAGAACATCATTCTCTTAAAAGGTCAATGCATGCCTTCAACATCGAAACAACAATCCTCCAATGCATACCGTCTTTCCAATTCTTCCCTGTTGCTGACGTGTTATAAAAAGTTCTATGACCTCGTACTTGTGCAAGTTGAAAACAACTGCAGAGTTTTGCTGCGCAATGTATTAACGACTCGCTGATTCTTGTTTTTTTTGCCTTGTCTCTCTCCCCACAGTCGTCTCCATCTTCCTCAGACTCGCATGTTTCGCCAGCAAAGCCGCATCTTCAGTTTAATCGACACTTTGCATTATATTTGTCATCCTGTTCTTTATGTTCCATTTCAACCTTCCCTGAAATTCACTGGATTTTTTAATCTTCATGGCATCTTGCTTTGATTGGGCATTTACTTCAGGTGGATGACGAAGCATTTGAATATTGCACCATTTTGGGATGGTTTCCTTTATGATCAAAGATAGCATCAAAGTCAATTTTATCAATGTGCGAATTGGACGTCAACGCTCAAGTAGCAAATTTAAAACATATGCTCAACACTTCTTAGCGTAAGTGTGAGTAGTTTTGACAGAATACCTGTTGAAAAATGTGTATTTGAAATCATTATAGCATTCTACTGGAAGTGAGTGTCGCAGACAATTCAGAAGTAATCATTTCCAAACGATTTTTCTTTCCTGACAGAGCCAGGGACACGCAGAAATGACATTTTTTTACACCCCAGCAGTTATAAAGTTTGACGAACGTTCACCAAGTTTGCAACCGCTTGAAGTGGTGATGGTCTCACATTATCCGATCCAACCTTCATTTTTAAATTGCAAAATACGAGGGCAGACTCGGATTCTTATTCCATTTTTGCTTTCTGATAAAACGGTTTTAGTTTTTCATGTTTCTTTTGTAATTAGGTATGGAGAATCTCTCCACTACTCGAACCGTTAATTCGGAATTTTTCACCGGTGTCTACAATGTCATTTACTTGCTAGAGCTGTTCTTCAAACCACAAATTCCGCAAGTTACCATCTTTTCTGGCAACAATTCTTCTGAATTACATAAGTCCTAAAATCTCACCATCAAACATCGACTTGCTCATGTATCTCTTATAAATTTATTTACACTACCTGCTCCTACTGGTACATATGAATAATCGTTTGCCATGCCAGTAACCTCAGAAATGAGATATGACACTTCCATCTGAACTAATGTTTGAACAGTCTTTATATTGTTTTTTTTCAGCTTTCTAGCTATCACTGTACTTTCCTTTACCATTTTTGCAAATTCACTGGCTTATACTGATTTCCACATCCGTCTTCCCAGCGCTTTATGTAAACACAACTCTGCGACTTAATGCGTCCTAATATGTGCCAGAGAATTCATCAAAATATTTTCCTTGTTTTCTGCTTCAGACTTTTAATTTCTTATCTGTGGTAAATTATTCTTACTACTTTCAAAGACATCTTCTTTTCCCTACCCTCGCAAGGATTTCTCTTTGGACCAATTTCTACAAAACGCAGATTGATATTGATGTGATTTATGAGTTAAGTCATAATCATCTGAGAATTCAATGCTAATTTTGCAAGCTTAACTCTGCTCTTCCACATGTACTTTGTTTGATTCAGGCAATACATCATAAATCGTTTCCTGTTTGTTGGACCTTAACGTTTAAGTTTCAAATATTACAGATCAAAAGCTCTCTCTTTCTACCTTTTCTTCAAAGGATTCTCATTAAGTTCCTATTGCTTTCAATAGTAACTCAAACAGATTCATTTCATTTGCATATTCAAGATATTTGCTATAAAAATGCAACATCACATTCATCTAAATTAAAGTCCATCTGGTGCTCTTTGTCATTTTGGGCAATCTGACAACCGTCCCATTGTTCTCTGAGATAGATGTCGTCATTGTCTAAAACATTGTGTATTTTGGAGTCATCGAAAACCTACTCAGTATATTTTTATATTAAGGTCCAAATCAGTTATACAAATGTCAAATATTCAATGGATGTAGTAGTGATTTGGTGTAGCACATTATGGTCACAGGCCTCCAATCCGAAAAACAACTCCTCGCTGCAGTCATTTGCACACGACCTTCAAGCGAATTTGTATTACTCCCCCTGTATTCCATGTAAGCCAACCTGACTAACCACTCTAACATCCAGAAATTTGTCCCTTGCTTTGCTGAATTCCATGTTGACAACATATGGCTGGGTGAACCGCATATAAGAAGTGAGAATACACCATTTAGCATGAAGGACCAATGGGTGAGAAGTGGCATTTGGAGTTTAATGCAGAAAATGTGATCTCTGCGTTTTGGAAAAGCAAATCTTAGCAGGACATATACACTTAATGGTAAGCTCCTGGGGAATATTACTGAACAAATACACCTGGGAGTGCAGGTTCATAGCTCCTTGAAAGGGAAGTCGCAGGTAGATAGGATAATGAAGACACATTCGATATGCTTTCCTTTATTGGTCAGACTATTGAGTTGGGAGGTCATGTTGCGGCTGTACAGGACATTGGTTAGGCTTCAGTTCGAATTTTGCAATTCTAGTCTCTTTGCAATTGGAAAGATGTTGTGAAGCTTAAAAGAGATCAGAAAATATTCACAAAGCTGTTGCCAGGGTTGGAGAACTTGAGTTACAGGGAAAATCTGGACAGGCTGCGGCTGTTTTCCCTGGAGCGTCAGAGTCTGAGGCATGACATTAATGGAGATAACAAAATTATGAGGAGCATGCATAGAATAAATAGACAAAGGCTTTTTCTCTCGGCTGGGGGAGTCCAGAACTAGTGGGCATAGTTTTAAGGTAGAGGGGGAAGATGTAAACGAGATCTAAGAGTCAATTTTTTTAAAGCAAAGGGTGGTACATGTATTGAATTAGCTGTCAGAGGATGTGGTGGAGGCTGGTACAATTGCAACATTTAAAATGCATCTGGATGGTAAATGAATAAGAAAAGTTTGGAAGGATATGGGCTCGGTGTTGGCAGGTGGGAGTAACTTGGGTTGGGATATCTGGTCGGCATGGTAGGGTTCGACCGAAGGGTCTGTTACCATGCTGTACATCTCTAAGTGTCTATGACACTATGAGGTTGGATTTGACTGAGTGAACCAAATACAGCTGCACGTGCAATGGAGGTTAAAGAGAATCAGGTGAAAATAAAACTTCCAGACAATGTCATACCTAGCGTGAGCAAGGTAGAGATTGTGGTTATAGTCTAATCCACTCAGCCTTTCCAATGCCTGGATTGGTGGCCATGAGAGTGTGAGATAGGTGTTATCTGCTTCGTTAATTAATTTCCTTCTTCATAAGGTAAACATTCAAGTAGTCCACTGACATTTGCGCAATGCTCAGCAGCTGTTAAAACCTCACAGACATTGTACACTTGCAGTTGAATGTTGTACGACGTTTCGGACTGAATCCCCAGAGCTGACCCAAACGCAGGACTGTGTGAATCACTCTATCAATTGTGGCATACTTGTCCCTTTTTTGAAATATTCTGAATGCATGTCATCAAGTTCATGACACAATTGGTTAAAAAAAAACTCATTTCAAAGAAAATAAAGGAAGGTTACCAAACTTTATGTTAGAATGAAGATGTTAATACGAAAACAGAACTAAACCATTTTCGAAATTGTATCACATTTTCAGGAGCCAAGTTTGCAGTTACATTTCATAAAGATAACAGTGGAAAGCTGACTTTCTCTCAATTCAAATTTTGGGCTCTGTGAATTGGACATTTGGAAAAATGGATGGAAGTGATAGTCCAATACAATTTTTCGCACAGAAATGTCAAGAAAATGCAATTGAAGATTAATTTCATGCAGGTAAGAGACCCAATAATTTCCAACAAAGCCAGAATGTTACTACGTTCACAGATGTAATGTCACAGAATCATTCAGAATGGAAACAGCCCCTTCAGTCAAAGTAGTTTGACCGAACATAATCCCAAGCTGCACTATTCCCAACGGCCAGCTTATTCCCTTAGTCCATCCAAACACTTGAGCATTTCGTACTGATCTAAGTTTCTTGTGAAAGCTGCAGCTCTTGCCGCATCAACCACTTCTTCAGCAAGTGAAATCCACGCGCGAAACTGCCTCAGGGCAAAATAAATAGTCTTACATTTCTTTCTTAAATCTCTCTCTTGTCTCACATTACATATATGCTCTCGAGTTTTGAAAGCCTCATATCATGGGAAAGACACCGAATATTAATACTGTCTATATCCTTCATGGTATTGTAAATCGCTTTGAGGTAAGCTCTTAATTTGTTACAGTCCAACAGCAAACATCACAATCTATCCAACCTTAGTTTATAATGAATATTTTTAATACCTCGTAAAACGCTTTGTTTAAAAGAGGGCAGTGCTAAGTCGAAAATCTTATTTCTTCATTACAGTTGATTCAGAATCAGTGTGTGTTCATTCTAAATAAGGCAGGCTTGTGCTTTTACTTGTCGTCACACATATATTTGGAATGTAAAACCACTCAGTAAAGTTGAATTTAGATGCATATCTTAACATGGCCTTGACTGTTGTGTCATTTCGGTATCTATCCTTTGTAATGCTGCACTCACTATTACAACACATTTCAGAACTGATTCTTTCGATGCAGATTCACGGGTCAGTCTCAAATGCTTGTGGCCTCCTAGTGACAAATGCATAGAATCATATAAGTTATATGATCCCTGCAGTGTGGAAACAAGCCATTTGGCCAAGCATACCCACGCCGACCCTTCGTAGACGAACCCATCTAGACCCCGTTCACTATCCTATTACTCAATATTTACCAATGACTAATGCACTTAATATACACTTCCCTGAAGAGTATGGACAATTTAATTTGGTCGATTCGCCATAACTGCATATCTTTGGATTGTGGGAGGAAACCAGAACAGTTGGAGGAAACACATGCAGATAGGTGGCGGAGGTGCAAAGCCAACAGAGACCAGCAATTCTCTGTCGTTCTTTGGTTAGAATCGATGGTTTCAGATTGGTTTGTTTGGGCAAGTTGTTTCACAAGGACATTTGCAATTTTCTTGAATTTCTAGTTTGGCAACCTTTGGGTGTTTAAGTGATAAAATCATATTATGCCTAAATATGGCTAGGAATGCAAACTAAGTTCACGTAATCGCATGAAATTATTCTTACTTTTTTTACTGGAGGGGAAAGGACACAGTATGGTGTATGGTGTAATTAAAGATTGCTTTTTGAATGATCATATTTCTTTAGAGATGAAGAGAAGGCAATTAGACAAAGTTTAATATTTTACAAACAGTTATCTACGGGATTCGACAAGCTTTCAGGCAGTGAAGCCTCATATTTGGAACTTATTTCGTCTCGATTGAAATGGTCAATGTTGTATTTGCAATTAAATACTTCACTAATACCATTTCTGGAACAGCTACCGTCCTGAAGACGTGGTAATCAATGGTGGGGATATTTATGTTTTAAGACATGTTTCCATATCAGTGACGAGGAAATTTGGGCATTCTACTGGGGCATTAGTGGGTAGTAAGGTGGTGAGAAAGATAGCTGTTTTGGCAGTAGCTATTTGGGATCATTTGTGTAGATGCCTGAAATGTTGAACAGAGTTATATCTTTGAAGCGTTACATTTTCAAATCTAACAGTGGCTTCCATAGTACAGTCGTCATTCTTCAACAGTAGGCCACAGCGACATTCTCAGAGCTGTTCAGGAAGCAACAAATGCTTCATGCATAGTTAAAATTTATGGGAAACCCCTGCAAAGTTGCTGCCCACATGTATTCTCTAGGTCATTAAATTTTACCTTTGAAACTGCCCCCAATGAAGTGGTGACCAAAAGAAATGTATATTGTTCTGTGTCAAGAATTCTATGACAACAATGACGTATTGCACTACTCTCAACCTTGATAAAATGCAACATGTTTTCCTTGCGAAGAGTTCTGCAAACTTGCCTCAAATAGATTCAATTACGCAGTTACCTTTGAAATAAAAACGAATTTGCCATGACTGTTTCTCAAAGACATTACACCTTCGGTGGGGAGGGGGGGGGGGCGGGGGTTGAGGCTAATTACCTCATTGGAGTTTGATCTTCAGTAGAATGATTTTCTGTGTTGAATTTGGCATGTTAGTCTATTTGCTGGATTCACTCAGCCACATGTTATCTGCTTTTCATACAGATAATTGGTTTTCCAATCATCTTTCAGATTCAGTGAAACCATATTTAATTTTCCAAATATTTATTTGAGCATGGAGTCTTCTAGTAAAATAATGAAAACATGAATGGACTTATACTCCAACATTGAATCTGCTCAGAAACACAGGCCTTCTCAAATATCTGATCTTTCCTTAACACCAGCTGCTTCCGAGGCAGTTAAACAGGCAGGCAAATTAAAGGACAAAGAAGGAACCATAAGGTCAATTTGAGACAGAGTTGAACGCAGGACAGTTTAAGTGACAAAATGTATGTAACTCAACGCACATAAGTATTTACTTGCCGTGACAAATACTTTTCAGTCACAGTCCATAGTTGGTCTTGGATATGGAAAGCTCGTTGTCATCTCTTTGTGTTTACATAATAACCGTAATATGATACTCAATTTCTTCCTGGTACAGCAAAAGATCCGCAATAGACTTTCGATGCTACGCTTTGCCTTGTCTGATCCGCTCTTCAAACTCTTCATTCATACATCAATTGACTTCGACAGTACTTCTAATGTGCAAAGTATATGACATTACAGATTCAAATACTGAAACAGGATATGTGCAGGTATAATCATCAGAAACATTGATATGTAATCTGTCAGGGATCTAATTGAGTATCTGATATATTTACCAGCACGTATTTTTGTTATGCCAGGTTTTCAATGATCAGTATGTCTGCATGCAGTACATGCATTAGCACTTTTGTTTATCTAAGTACTTTCACAGATGAACAAAAATAATAACCGTGATGATATGAATTACTCAGTAACAGCATGTTACTTTTGAAATATTTTCCTGTCTTGCTGTCAAAAAGCTTATTTTTTACTGAAAGCTTTTCTGAACTATACTTTTTTTTTCAGAATGGTTTAAATCAAGCAGGGCTGCAACACTGTGAAGCTTGGTACAGAGAGAAATAGCCTTTTTATTTGTACGTCAACAGATGAGCAACAACAATTCCTGTCCCTGTTGTGTCCATGTCTCCAAAATGGCCAGGACATCGAAGTCCAAAGTAGCAACCCATAATGCAAGTTTACCAAACTTATTCCGAAGCTCTTGGCGGTGAATTGGATCATGCTGCTATACCTCTGGAAATGTAAACATATCTCATGTTCTCACGAATCGTAACGTTATGTACACTGGTGCTACAATTCAGATTCCCAACCCCCGAATTGGTTTAAATCCTCCCAAAGTGTATTTGCCAATCTCTCACCCTCAGGGTATTGGTGATCCTATGATTTAGATGAGACCATCATGTTTAAAGATTTTCCACCTATCCCAGAATGGGACCCAATGATCTAATTATATACACCCCTCCCTCCTGTATCATACCTGTAGTCACGTGTTAAACTGCTCTCTCTCCCACTTCCTTGCCTTGCCAGCACATGGCACGTTACGGAACCAAAGATACCAACTCTGCTGGTTCTCACTCCAAGATTTCACGCTGCCCCCTGAATTTCTACCTTCAATTCCGATTCCTTTTCTTACACATATCGTTTTTGTCTATATGGACCACAACTTGGGCTGGAACCTCTCCCCCTCAGGACCAGGAGATGTGATCCAAGACAACATGAAACCTGGAACCGGCGAGGCAACATATCAGAAGTGTGTCTCTCGCGTTCCCAGAGCCTGCTCTCTGACCTTCTAACTATGGAGTCCCCAGTGACCAATGTTACACTCCTCTTCGCCTTACAAAGACAAGGGAACCTTGTGTCTAAAACCACAAATCTCACCTGTTATATTTCATGTACGGAATAATCAAACAATATCAGATGTAGTCACGCTCAAGGAATGCTTCTTTGCAGCCAATTTACCAAACAATGCTATATCCTCCTCCGTGTAGGGCTTGTGTCACCATCTGGGCAGGACCTGCAGATTTGACAGCTCAGTAATGTACAGTCAAGAGGCAGTTCTCCATCAAGTGGTCGACATTGATTCTGAGACCCATGAAAACTCAAGGTTTCAAGTTAAAAATGTTCAGAAAACCTTCTGCTAATTACTACCACCCCCATCGATCGGATCACTCCTTCTGTACTTGAAAGCATCGCAGTGGGTGCAAAGAACAGAGATCTAATTCTCGGTGGGTAACATCATTTACCATCATCAACCGTGGACGAGCAAGCGCAGTGATCCGGCAATAGGTGACAGAATTAACAACAAAAGAAGGCTGTATTAAATGGAAAAATCTTCAAACAGATCGGTAAACTCACATCGAGATATACTTGAGGCATATTGTGCCGTCAACTGCAGCAAATGCAGTGTTGCAGGACCTGCACAGAATTTGGAATTTCGTGGGATTGCATTCTTTAGCATTAACGTCCAACCAGGTGGTCAACACATGTTCCATGAATGGTGCAAAAGGCTCGGTGGCACAGTTATTAGCACTGCTGCCTCACAACGCCAGAGACCCGGGTTCAATTCCCGCTTCAGGCAACTGACTGTGTGGAGTTTGCATATTCTCCTCGTGTCTGCGTGAGTTTCCACCGGGTGCTCCGGTTTCCTCCCAGACTCCAAAAATGTGCATGTTAGATGAATTGCCCATGTTAAATTGTCTGTCGTGTCAGGGGAATGGGTCTGAGTGGGTTGTGCTTTGGCGGGTTGGTGTGGACTTGTTAAGCTGAAAGGCCTGTTTCCACATTGTAAGCAATCTAATTTAATCTAATCAAAAAGGCTATGCCAAGAGCAGGAGCATCCAATAAAGGAATATGAGGTGCCTCCTGGTGAAGCTGCAACACAGAAAGACTTGCTCACGCAAAAAAGCATTAAAGTCAAATCATAGACAGATTTGGATGATTCCACAACTAATGGATTGGCGTAAGCCGTGCAGTTGCCACATTTCTCATGGTGCATGCAAGGCTGATTCAAATCGAATTATTCACTATAGGACGGGCCTTATCGTAACTGATAGGGGAAAACAATCCACCGATGCAACAGACTATGTTGAGCTATTTGAAAAGCAACTTCAGCCCGAAATACTGTGTGGATGATTCATCACAGCCTCCTCCCGATGTACTCAGTATATCCAGTTAATTCGATCTATTCCACGTGATACCACACAATCACTGGAATCAATGTGGCATGCAGAAACTCTTCATCCTGTCAATATTCCAACAACGACAAATGTAGCAGTACATTCCAGAACTTGCCAAGCACTAAAGAGGATAATTATAAAAGAACCAGAAGACCAAAATCTACCAGAAAGCGTGAAAAATTTACCAGTTACATCATGTACACGTAAAACAAAGTTAATGCAGTCTGACAAATTTCATTCCCATAAGTCTCCTCTTGATCATTGATGAATTGAAGAAATAAAAGATCAACAATGGTATAAAGTAGATCTTAATTCACAATGACTTGATAATTGATGCTGGCGATGTTTCCACCATCTGCTGACCTCAGTACCTCCTTGATCCAAAAATAAAGCAGACGAGTTGATTTTAGAGCTGAGTTCTTGCTATCATCTTCAGAGTTGATTGAATGTGACACCCCAGAACCCTCAGTGAATTACAATCTAACAAGTTTCTCCACAGTTTCGTATCATATCTAAAGGAAGATGTCAAGTTGTGTTCATGTCATTTCAGCCCGAAGGTATTTCTTCAGATTTCGACAGAGGAGCGTCCTAGCACGACCATTCTCAGCTACATCATCAATGACCTTCTTCCAATCGTAAAGGCTGAAGTGGGGATGTTCCCGTAAGATTTCACAATGTTCAGAAAAATGTACAACAGCTCAGATACTGAGGCTACCATGCCCAAATGAACCAACATTTGGAGAACATCCAGGCCTGGCCTGGCAAGAAGCAAGCAATGTTTGCGCCAAAAATACCAGACAACTACCAAATCTAAAAAAACGGAGAACTGGGCATCGTCCCCTGACATTCAACGGCATTAACATCATAATCCCAATTTAACAGCATCTTGGGATGAGCGTAAACCAGAAACTGAACTGGACTCATACAAATTCAATGACGAAAGAAACAGAGGAGAGACAAGGCGTGCTGCAACATTTAGTTCACCTCATCATTCTCGAAAGACTGTCTACTCTCGACATGACATTCCAGGATTCTGAAAAAATACATCCAGTTTGCCTGGATCAGTGCAGCATCACTCCTCATCCATGGCCAAACAATTCAGCAATTTTCACAGCTGTTCAAATGTTGCAATAATCCATGTCAAAGTGTAGCAATATCTGGACAATGTTGAGGCTTGGAAAGAAAAACAGAAAGCAACATTCGTGGCAGACAATTGCAAGACAATGGCCTTTCCGAACATTAGAGAAACATTCTCATCTTGTTAAAATGAAAAGTTCACTTAACAGGATGAGGGCATTGTTGTCGAGGTCAGCATTTATTGCTCATACCTAATTATCCACCGGACAGATTAATGTCAGCCACATCGCTGAGGTTCGGAAGAAAGAGACAATTCCCTTTTCTAAATGGCATTCGTGAACCAGATGGGTTTTCCCAATCGATGTTGGAATTATGATGATCATCAGATTTATTACTATATTTTTTGTTGAATCGCACTGCCTGCCATGCTAGGATTAGAATCCAGAGCCGCACATAATTACCTGGATCTCTGGATTAACAACCCAGCGAGAACATCGCTCGCCATCACCTGCCTATTCTCATTGCTGGATGCCCACTCGCAATTTTCCAGCTTTTGCTATTGACCGTAAGCAGAACTGGTTCAATCCTTTTCTTCATTCAAACTGAAGTTTTGAATATTTCCTAGTACACCGTCTATACTGACAATTTCACCCCTTCTGTTTGCATGTTCTTTTATGACTTTGAGTGAGCAAATTATCAAGACAAAGGCGGCAACATTGTCTCAGTTTTCGTCCTTCTGCCTCACAACGCCAGGGACACGAATTCGATTCCAGCCTTGGGCGATTATCTGTGTGGAGTTTGTACACTCAGCCTGTGTCTGCGTGGGTTTCGTCCGGGTGCTTCGGTTTCGTCCCACAGATCAAAGATGTGCTAGTCAGGTGAATTGGCCGAGCTAAACTGCCCATAGTGTTCAGGGATGTGTAGGTGAGGAGCATTAGTCCGAATAAATGGCCTGGGCAGTTTGCTGTATGGACCATCAGTGTGGACTTGTTGGCCTGAAGTTCCTGTTTATACACTGTAGGGATTCAATGAATCCATAAAGACATATTAATGGAGACAAAAGAGGCTCGCACAGTTTTTTGATGGCGCTGCTGGTGAAAGGTGGTTAGGCCTGCTGTGCACATTTGTAGACAGGAAAGATGCCGTGCAAGGTTAGGAGATAGGGGTGGTTATCGAGGAGTGAGAATAATTGAAGAAGATTATTCATTCACTCACGACATTGACAAAACATAGACCTTGGTGGGTGGAGGTCGCAGGAATGGAGACAGTTGGGGGTGTTTCAGAATAGAGATAGTGGTGCCGACCCTTTTGGAGGGGAAAATGTCATCGAACTTCTTCCTTTTTTGATGGACGTTCGTCCAGAAGACGAGGAGTACATGGACCAACGCCCAATCCTCGGATTTCAGTTACTGCTATTACTAACTTGTGTACCATTTCTGTTTGATGATGAAGTCACTGCTCTGCACCATCCTATCCAACACTACGCAAAGAGAATTTCCACACCATGGAGCGCTAATGCCGCCTCTTTTTCTTTTGGAATTTTCACGAGAGAAAATTCAGAAACTGTTCAGACCTGGTCTTTGCTGACAATTCAGGTGTGCAATAATGTTTTAAAATGGCAGCAGCAAATGAAGGGCGTTCCAATGTTGGTTATCTTGTCAGTAATGAGTTTGCTTCGTTATTATAATAGGAACATTAGACTCGGAACAGATAAACAATAATTTCACAGAGGAAGTGGCGAACGAATAGGATGAAAGGACAAGAAAACTGGCATAGACCTGACGAAAGAAGAAAAAAAACCTTCCGGAAACCCAATAAACATTTTATGTAGCCAAAGTATCCGGTACAAAACCTTATTGTGTCTTGAAACTCACACACAATCCTGACTGCTAAATATATCACGGCACGTGAACGTTCTGAACACCCCCTTCCAAAGAGCGTTCTTTGCATACCAGCCCTAAAATGGACTGCAATAGTTCTAGAATTGCATTAAACTAACACATTCCCTACGAAATTAGGCGTGAGTTACAAATGGTAACCCATCCGAGGACGCTGTCACCCTCTGAATTGACTGTGTGCTCAGTGTGACCACCGACGTCCAAAGATACTTTCTGGCATTTACCATAATTGTTACTGCTGCATCGGTGATTGGGTGATTGATGGAACTTAGGTCAGGTGATGTTTCCCTCTTGCTGTTTTCCCTACATGACAGGTGGCAAATCAATCTCATAAAACGTGATTGGTGAGTGTGAGATACCCTCCCTCTCTCCACAAGCCATCTCAGTGATGAACGGCTAAGTCGGCAGATTCCTTCAGAGCTTCCTCCGAGTCGTGTTCAAATTGGACAGTCGACAAATTCGTCAGTTAAGGGAACGTGTTTGGTGGGAGTCAGTAGGATTTCTCATTTCCTGCATCTCATAAGGAGGCCTTATTTCATGAGGCCTCCCAAAGTCTGTTCTAAACATTGATACTTTCCAGGCCATAATATTCCGGCTGTATACAACTGTGTTGTTTCACCTCATGTCTCTAACCTCCCAATGGGAGAGTGCAGGACGAAAACAAGGCTACTGAAGAACAGATCAAAACCACTGTTTCTTTCTGTTCTGTTTCCCGATAGATTTCACTTCCTTTATTTCACTGTCAATTCCTTTATTTCATTGTTGCACTCTCCTCTTTTCTCAGTCATTTTTTTCCTGCAGTGTTCTCTCATTTTGTCAGTCCCTTCTGTCTCATCAATCTGCTCAGATGGTGAAACGCGTGAGATTATAAGCTATTTTAAAACTGTTCAATATTTGCATCGGAGGTGAATGTGACTGGTGTAAAGTCGCCATCCTGTCTACCATTTCTAAGCAAAGTTGCAAGGAATGAGCTGTTCCTGAACGTGATCTACAAAATCAATCGCTGTCGGTGGACTTCCAAGAAGAACACTCAGTCTAATATACACAAGGGGTCCTTAGGGTAAAAAGCATGGTTATTGCCTCTTCGGTCCAACTCATCCATGTTAACCAGATAGCATAAATTAATCCAGTCCCATTTTTCAGCATTTGGCACCTTTCGCTTTAAACCATTCATGTTCATGTATGATCGAGATCCATTTTAAGTGCAGTAATATCATAATCCTCCACGAATTCCTCTGGCAGCTCATTCTACATATAGACCACCGTCTGTGTGAAATCGTTGCAACTTGGGTCACTTATACATCTTTCTCCTTACTCCTTAAATCTATGCTTCGTCTCCACAAACATTGGAAATTGATCTTGGATATTTAATCTATGTATGCCTATCATGATTTCATGATAAGGTCATTTCCCAGCCTCCGAGTTTCAAAAGAAAATATTTCCAACTTATTCAGTCTCTCTGTCTAGCTCATTGCTTGCAATCTTGGCAACATCTTTGTACATCTTTCGGAACGCTTTGCTGCTCACATCAACATTCTTTGCATCGATTTCTTGATAATTCTCGAAAACATAATGTTTTGGTTCTTCCAAAAACGACGAAAGTACTCAATTATTTTTGAAGTAGTCAATTTTGATTATTGATTATTCTCAAATAATATAATTCCTCCTTGTCTCTGCTTTAAATTGAGGGACCGATCATTTAAATTTGTCAACCTTCGTTCTTCGCTACTCTCCAATGAAAACATTCTCTCAAACCAACACTGTCAAGCTCCTGAAAACACCTGTAGGTGCTACAAACTCACATTTAATTAAATGTAGATGATAATAATAAAGACAGCTCATTCTAACTTTACGAATCAAGATTTGGAGACGCCTGTGTAGGGTTGGGGTGTACAAAGTTACAAATCGCACAACAGCAGGTTATAGTCCAACTGGTTTATTTGGAAATAATAGAGCGCTGCTACTTAAAATAACAAAAACCTGATGAAGGAGCAGCGCTCCGAATGCTGGTGTTTCCAAATATACCTGTTGGACGGTAATCTGCTGTTGTGTGGTTTTTAACCTTGTAAATCAACTTTGCCAATTTCCGATTCGCCTTGGTAAACACATTTGAAAGTATTCCTCTGCTTACATTCCTTCTGAAATAAAGCTGAGGACCACCAGAATGGAGCTGTCCAATATGATTAAAACTGCTTTCAGAGAAATTCTTCCATTCATTATTACATCATTCGAAGCTCTCTATTGTGATTTTTTTCTCTCCTACTTTTTTTATTCCTCTGTCTTCCTGCTGAGCTTAAACTCACTAATCAAAGAGGTGATTGGCCCATTTTCATAATACCTTTATATTTTCATTGTGTTTATCACAGTATTTTCCTTTAGCTGCAGTTATTCATCAACTATGAAGCAAAGTCAAAACCATCGATTCAATCCCATTTTAATATCCTTTGCTTTCTTCATTGTTTCTATCAGTTCTTATTTTCTTAAATTGTGAAATTTGATTGAAAATTACACTTCTCGCTTCGTTCAGCATGCAATTAATTTGATTCCTTTGCATCTTTACAAGCTCAGGAAAATGCCACAAACTGACTGTGGACCACAGGTAAAAGATGAGATTACAAAAAGATGAAATAAGTTTTGCTCAAAATTACCAAACAATGGGAGCTTTGAGAGATGAAAAGTGGATAGCACAGTGTAATGATGTTGTAGCATAACTAAGAAGACACCATAACTTTACCGTGTCTGAGAAATTGGACTATTAAGTCGATTGCTCAAAAGTAAGGACATCACCTTGTACCCGACAACTTTAAGAATACGTGAAAATATACATGTAACAGAAGCTGCAAAGATTTTTCACAGGAGGATCTGTCCATGCAATATCCTCTCTGATGACAGTACGAATCTGAAGAAAGCTCACAAAACAGAAGACAAATATTCTCTTGGGGTCATTCTGAAGTACAGCACGGAAACCGCCCCTTTAGTCCAACTTGTCGATGACGACCAGATGTCCTAACCTGATGTAGTCCCATTTTGTCAACACTTGGACTATATCTCTCTGAAATCTTCCTATTCATTTACCCATCTGGATACGTATTATGCAGTCATCGAGTCATAGAGATGTACAACACAGCAACAGACCATTCTGTCCAACTTGTCCATTCTGGCCAGATATCCCAACACAATCGAGCCCTACCTGCCAGCACCAGGTCCTTATCCTTCCAAATCCATCCCATTCATATTACCATCCAGATGCCTTTTAGCTGTTGCAATTGTGCTGGCCTCCACCACTTCCTCTGGCAGCTCATTCCATACCCGTATCACCCTCTGCGTGAAAAAGTTGCCCCTTAGGTCCCTGTTATATCTTTGCCCTTTCCCCCTTTCAGATGTTGCAGTGACAGATGTACTAGCAGAGTGGAATGAAGTTCTGACACAAAACAGCGAGAAACTGAGGACCCTTCTGGCTAATTCCTTCACCACTGCCGCATCTGAAAACAGGGGGACCGACTCACTCCAGCATATCCAACATGGTTTCATTTTCAAAGACTGTGATTTTCCCTCCCACATGGCCAACAACGCCCTCCAGCGCATCTGTCCCACAACCCGCAACGCTTACCTGGAACACCAACCGTCCAATTGCAAAAAGGTCATCACATCCCTTGTCCATAGCTTCCACCACAAGAACCTCCGGAGAAAAGCAACATCTTCACCTTTTAGGCCACCGACAAACAGACCCCACCATCAGAGATATAGTTACCTCCCTACACCTATCTGTGTTCGAAAAGAGTCCATATCATTCACGACTCCATTGTTAGGTTCATGCCTCACACCAACCCACCCCTCACTGTCGGCACCAACCCTTACCACCGCAAGAGGGGAAAGTTGTGCTCCAAAACCTCGCTTCTGGTCCCCATTCAATGCCTCAGAAACCTAACGACATTCGATCGAAATTTTCCTGCCCTTCCACATATGTCGTCTACTGTGCTCTTGGTCTCAGTGTGGTCTCCTCTAAAGTGTTTAGACAAAACTTCAACTAGTGGAACGGTTCAGTGAACATCTCTGCGATTCACGCTCTAACAAAAACCTCAACACCCTGTGCGCTGACATTTCAACTGCCCTTCCCACTGCGCCAAAGACAAAAAAGGCATGGCCATCCACCGCTGCCAAATAATATCTATCCAATGCCTGAAGGAAGTATGCCTCATTTTCTGCCGTGGACCTCAAACCACAGCGGATACATTTCGATTTCAACAGTTTCCTCATTTCCCCTCGCCCCAACCTTATGCCACATCGAACCATCCAAATTGGCACCATTGTGTTAAACTGCATTACCTGTCCATCTTCCGTCTCACCTCATAATTCCATCCTCCACTTCGACCTATCACCATCACCCTCAAAATTCATCTACGTCGCGCTCAGCCAACTTCTCCCCAGCTCACCACCACCTCCCATTTATTTCTCAGGCTTCTTAACGCCCCCTTCCCCCGCTACACCACATTCTTGATGACGACTTTATGCGTGAAACATCGATTCCCTGCAACTTGGTGCTGCCTGAGGAGTTACGTTTTTCCAGCACAACACGTTTTGCCATTTACACAAAATATTTTTAAGAAAACTATGGGTGTAAGTGAGTTTGTGATGATGATTGTTGGCCAGCCTTTTCCCAGAAATGGAAACAGTGATTTTGAGAAAGGAGTGGATGAGTCAGAGATGGAGCAGTTGAAGGTAACAGCAAGGTAGAATTATTTTTGTTCCTTAAAATGCGGAAAGGAGACGACTATCAAGTTAAGTCCCAGCTTGGGAAAGGGCAGGAGGGAGTTAGAGTATGGGGGCATATCAGGCTCTTTTTCTCAGGAAGAAGGGAAGAGCTCTGACATCATCATTTTGTTGGATGAACGTGTGAAGAGAATGCACTTCTAAGATAAGGAAGAGGCAATGTAGTTCGCTATCTGAAAGTACTAACTGCCCTAAAATGACAGTGCAGTGGTGGATGTAAGTGAGTCTGGACTGGTTCAGCGGCGATCATGTCGAGACAGGTAGAAATGGATGAGCCATATGGGGAAAGAGTTTGCAGAAACAATAGGTCTGTCCTAATTGCCTTGTTCATGGATTCTGGGATGGAGGTCGTCGCAGCTACGAGCAGTTGTCAGACGATGAACTTATCGATAATAGAGGAGAGGTCACTGAAGAAAATATGTTTTGTGACAATTTTGGAGAAAATCTCCTGATGTACACTGTTGACGTTGCCAACGGGGATCCAAGAGGAGATATTTGAGCGCTATCGATCAGCCTCTGCAATCGAGAGGTGAAAACGACAGCCAACATAAATTCCACCCTTGTCAGCGGGCTCAATTGCAGGGTGAGGGTTGAATCTGAGGGCACAGTGCAGTCATGTAACAGGAAGATAATTTGTAATACGGAAGGGAAGGAAGAGGAATTCAGTTGTCCAACGTCATGTCAACAGTTACCATTGAATAGGTCGAGTGCAGGTTAAAGTACAGACAGAGGGTTTAGATGGACAAAGAGTGATCGAAGTTCTTGATCGTGTCTGTGGAACGTGGAGATGATTCTTGTTCAAAGAAATGAGCACGGACTTGAACCGTAAATCATGGCTGATTGAAAACTATGCCATGAAAGAGTTTAACTGTGAACTTATTGAATTTGCATGACGTTTTGAAAAACATATGCACTATACCAATATGAATTTAGAGATGAACCAGCCAGAAAGATACAGAAGTGATCCATCACGAAATAGTGGTTGAAGAATGGCAGTTTGCAAACGTGTTGACACAATAGATTTTGTATACAAACACAAACTCCATGCATCGTTTCGAAGTCTCCTAACATAGTATGAGGAAATGTTATGGGAATACTGGGTAACGTGGGATTCAGTTTTTTTTTTCTCGACGTGATTACAAAATATTCTCTTCTGCAATAAAATGCATAGTTAAGGAAAGTATGTGCATGTATGAAATCATGAGGAATAAAGCAGATGGGGGCTAAATTGGTGCAACCAGCTATCTTTCTGGGAGATGAGGTGGGTCGTGTTGGCTGTGTGAAAAAATACACCAGTTAGAAAATCCCCTCAGTAGTTTCTTTCTGTGAATGAAATCACACGCACTTCGATGTAATTTTCGATGGAATCTTTGACAATTAAGCAGACTGGGAGCTGACAACAGAGTTAGGGCAGGAAGGCATTGCAACGAATTCACTTCATGCCGTCCTGCTTGTTTCTATGGAACATAATGCATTATAGGGACAGTATATGTAAAATGCAGAAGTATCAGTGAAAAATCAAAGTGTGTTACATCATCACTTAAAAAAAAGCTAGAACAATCAATCAACAATCATCAAATAGAGTCTGGAATGTTACATTCATCAGGCAAAATTATGGCTGGCATTGGAACTCAGCGAGTCCACTACTATTGCAGGAAATGTGCTCCATGCCATTTCAACTCTCTGAGTAAAGAAACTAGCTCTGACTCTCCTCTATCTATCAACCCTCAACTTAAAGTCGTGTCCCCTCGTGCTAGCCATTACCATCAGATGCAAAAGTTTTCTGCGTCCAAGCTATTTTTACCTGTGATTATCTTATATGTCTCAGTTAACTGAACTCACAACGTACTTCTCAGAAAACAGCCTCAAGTAGTACAGCCTTTCCTCATTAGGCCTTTCCCCCACACTAGGCTACATCCTAGTAAATCTCTTCTGCACCTTTACCAGAATTTCCACATCCTTCCAATAATGCGGAGTGCAGACCTGTAGAGATACTCCAAGTGCAGCCGCAAAAGAATTTTGTACAGCTGCAGCATGACCTCATGGTTCCTAAACTCCATCGCTCTACCAATAAAACCTAACGCACCGCGTGCATTCATATCAACCCTGTCAACCTGGATTGAACATTTTAGGCATCTATGTATATTGACGCTGAGATCTCTCTCCGCATTTACACTACCAAGAATCTTACCATTAGCTCAGTGCTCTTATTTGCTTTGACTCCATCCAAAGTGAATCACCTCACACATTTCCGTAATAAACTCAATTTTCCAATTCTCGACCAGTTCGACAGTTATCTATGTCCCACTGTCACCTGCAACGTCTTTCAGCACCATTCACAATTCTTCCGACTTTGGTACCATTTTCAAATTTACTAACCCATGCTTCTACGCCCTCATCTCGGTTATTTATAAAAGTGACAAACAACCGTGGCCCCAAAAGAAATCATTTCGCTATATCAGGAAAACTGAACTCCAGGATTAACATTTACAATCAACCACCGACGCTATCTTCTTTCAGCCAGCCAATTTCTTCTGATCCAACCTGCTAAATCACATTCAATCCCAATCCTCCGTATTTTGTGCAATAGCCTGCCATGGGAAACCTTGACAAACGCCTTACTGAAATCAGTTTACGCCACATCAATCACTTTACTCTTATCAACTGTTTGGCCACCATCTGAAAGACATCAATAAGGTGCTGAGGAACGAGTAACCTTCCACAAAACTATGTTCACGATCCAAAATCAATTTATTCCAATCCAAATGATTACAAATCCTGACTCTCATAACTTTTTGCAACACAGCAGAAAACTGAAATAAGGCTCACTGATCTACAATTAACAGGGGTGTCTCTATTGTGTTTGTTCAACAAGGGAACAGCATTTGCGATCCTCCAGACTTCTCGCATTATTGCTGTTTACAATGATGAAATAAACTTGAACGTTGAAGTTTCGGCTAACCCCTTCCTGGTTTCTCAGAGAATCTTAGTACACATTATATCAGGTCCAGGGCACTTCTTTAATTTTTACACTTTTCAGAACTGTAAACCCCTCCAAATTGTGACCCTCAATCCCACCTAGTCTTGTAGGCTTTATCTCAGTGTTCTCCGCGACAGCATTGTCTTTTTCCATTGTGAATATTGACGAAAAGTATTCATTTAGCGCTTCTGGTATCTCCTAGGACTTCACGCACAATTTCCTACCACCGTCCTTGTCTGGCCCGAATCATTTTCTGGCCATTCATTTATTCCTAGCAATCATTTAGAAAGCTTTAGGATTTTCCCTGATCCTGTCTGTCGCCGGCTTCTGACGTCACCGCCGAGCCCTGCTTAGCTTAGACCTTAGTTTTTTCCTGGCTAACCTGAAACTCTCAAGCCCCCGAATTGGACCTTCATTCTGACAGAAGCAATCTTCTTCCTCTTGACAAGATACTCAACTTCTTTCTTTATTAAGCCACGCCTCCTCGCTCGACCTCTTCCTCCCTGCATGACAGGCCTCCTTGTCAAGAATACTCAGTGGCTGTTACTGAATTATTCTCCCCATTCCAATGATTCCCATCCACTGTAGTTTCCTTCTCCATCATATTTATCATATTTTTTCCCAGCAGCAACTGCTGGCCTGCGGTAGATACTTATCCCTTTCGTTTGCTACATTAAACATAAATGAATTGTGGTCACCATTGCAACCTAAATCACCTGGCCAGGTTCATTACCCAGTACCAAATCCAATGAGGTCTCACCGCTTGTACGCCTGATTACATACTGTGTCAAGAAACCGGTGAACCGCTGGCTGTAAATTAGCTAACTGAGAACTCCAAGACCAGCTTGGCCAAGAGAGAAGTGATGCGAGAAGGTTAAGGGTCCCGAGAAACTACGAGCAAAAATATTTCTGTCCGTGGAGTGGACGATTTTCACGACTCAAGAAATGGAAGATAGTAGACATCTCAGAGGACTTTGAACTCAACCAGATTATATATACATCAGGAACACTCAGTAAAACATTCATCTAAGCATGATACCCAGAAACAATATGGGCTAATACGCATATTAAAAAAAAACCTTCCTTTGTCATTTCAGTCGGTATTAATTAGCTTATCAGTCTTTGAATTTCTTGTTTAATTAAGTCTGCTCTTTCAGCAAAAATTGAATATATGTATGAACTGACTTGTGATTAATATGAGTGTTGTAATTGTGTGATGCCCTAGAGGCTTGATGCATGTATATTAAGATTCCCGTTCCATTGACTCTTCATTGGCTCAGCAGAGCACGTTTGCTCTCCAGAAGTCATTCGATGTCATGCAAAATGGGGAAGCCTGCAATTCTGCTGGTGAAAGATATTTACTACCCAATACTTGCATCTGTTGCTCTTCCTGGTGAGACTATTTTGTTTACCGTATTTTCCTGAATCAACTTGTTAAAAAAATTACGCACTGCAAGAGAAGGAGGGTATTTCTTGGTCATGGGATTAATTCACTACCACTGTGTCACAGTAAGTCCTCGTCATTAATTGTAATCTTTCTCCCTTCATCACTGTCCTTGGTTATTCGCAAATTGTGCAAAGTAACCAATTTCTTTCATGTCAATCTTTCAGCAAAACTAATTTGCAAGAGTTCGTTTATCAGTTGTGGTTCAACGTTTAAGCCTCCTGCCTCATAGTGCTGCCAACCGATTTCGAATCGAGCGTCGGGCGACTGTCCGTGCCGCGATTGCAGGTTGTCCCCTGTCTGTTTGGGGGTCATACAGCTGCTCCTGGTAGTCACACACAAAGATGTGTGGGGTTTGGAGAATTGGCTATCTTAAATTAACTAAGATGTCGAGGGATCAGCTGGCTAGATGCTTTAGGTATAACAAATGCTGGGTTACTGAGACAGAGCAAGGATGTGGATCTGGGCAAGAGATTCTTTGGAGGTTGACGTCGACTCCATGGGCGAAATGTCCGCCCTCGATGATACGGGGATTCTATAATTTTATGTACTTTGCGTTGTGATCTTTGCTTTCACCTCATGTTGTTCGGATGACCGCAAGGTTCTCTCATTATCCCGTGTAGTTTTGATTATCTGCACAAGCAGAACTCGGTGCCAGTTGTCGTTTTTAAATAAATCAAGCAATTCGCATTTAATTTACAGATATTTTCACAAATATTGCTCTCTAACATGAAACAGTTAAGAATCAGACGTTCGTGTACTGTTCACTCTTTTTTTTCTGCTTCACAGCGAACTGGGCCACAATGTGGATTATTTCACAAAGGAAATGTGGCCTGTCCAAGTGTGTCACTGTTTACATGTTGGCCATGGCAAAAACTGATATATTGATCCTATTGAACAATGTCACACTCTATTACATCATCAGTTATCGCTTCCCTTGTCATTCCTGTCCCATACTCGTCTTTGCAGTTTCATTATATATCTGACTGCAGCCATTCCTGATTTGTCTGTTTGGTGCGTTGTCTCCTTCACATTTGACCGATTTGTAGTGATCTGCTGCCAGAGGTTTCAAACAATTTACTGTACCAAAAGAACTGCAATCACGCTGGTAACAATAATCACGGCTGTGATTATATTGAAGGAAATACCTGTTCTGTTTGCTTATGAACCTGAGCAAATTATTAACAAAGTGCATTGGGGCTGTCGGTCAAGAAACGCCTTTTTTTCATCTTCTGCTGGTATAGGTTATGTCTGGTTTTACAGCGCCTGTGTTGTGTGGATTCCATTTACTCTAATTCTCTTGTGTAATTCATTAATTGTCAAGCGTATTCTCATGGCTAACAGAACCCGCACTGGACTTCGTAGCTGCAAGAGCGGGAACAAACGTGATTCAGAAATAGAGAGCCGCAGAAAGTCCATCATTTTATTATTTGCTATAACAGTAAGTTTTCTCTTGTCCTGGTTGACATTTGCCGTGGCTTTGTGCATTACCAGATTAACAGGGACTACTTATTACCGCGGCAAGTTCACAAACCCTGCTTTTATCGCCATGGAAACGGCAGAAATGTTGAGATATTTTAGTTGCTTTCTAAACCCTTGCATCTATGCAGCGACCCAGAATCAATTCAGAGCAGAGCTTAAAATTCTGGTAAAATATCCATGGATATTAATTCGGAGATATATTCTACAGAATTGTTTAAATGAATTTAGCCCAGCAAACGATTGTGCCAAATAGCGTTTATCTTCCTGCATTTTTTCTAACACGTAACACTGTTACATGTTAAATGAAACAAGAGTCATTTCTATATTCCCATATCTTGGTTTCTCACAGCATCTTTGATTTTATGTTATTTTATCTTCTTGATTATTTGCTGAGTAAAGATAACATTCTCTAGTAAATACTGCACAGTCTTCGTCCATATGAAAATCAAGTGCATCTTTTCAGCCACTGAATTCGATTAAGTCGGTTTGAAAACATCAATCAATTTTAATTGAGTACAAGGCAACTATCCAGTTGGTCCAGATCTTTTGGTAAACCTATTCGACAGGGATCACATATTGATGGCTGCAAACGTAATGTGGGACAGAGCTCATCGTTTTTTTTTGTATTATTGTTTTGAAACGGCGGATGTCCTGTGGACAAAACATTCCACTCTCAGTCGATCAATGCACCGTGGCATTTCTGACAAATTGCGTATCCCACTCATTAAAAAGTTCCAGTCCTTTACACGTCATAATTTTGTGCAGCCAATTATTCACAAAAAATATAAAAATATAAAATGATGGAGCCACTCAGCATCTGTGAAGATATTAGGTAGCTTGTATTTCGAGGAGAAAGTGAGATCTGCAGATGCTGGAGATCAGAGCTGAAAATGTGTCGCTTGAAAAGCACAGCAGGTCAGGCAGCATCCAAGTATTCAGAA